>NC_142950.1:38580656-38613156 GCF_046866305.1 Octopus bimaculoides | reverse complement strand
TAAAACATTAATGAAAAATGTGGCCCCCGTTTTAAAAAAGATCCAACATTTATAAATACATAGGCATTTAAAAAAATATATAAAATAAGTACAAAATATACACATAATAAGATATAAAAACATCGATATTACATAAGACATAGTGAGTTATAAATTCATATGATATACTATAGTGGAATAAAAACTTAGAGATCACAACACAAGCACATAGAATATTTAAAACTATATGAAAACATTTATAAATACATAGGCATTTTAAAATAGAAGACGTCGGTATGAAATAGGATCTAGTAACTTATAAGGACTAAAGATTTCAAGTTACAACACAAAACATGTGGAAAGTAGAAAGTCAGACATTTCAAAACCTTAAACGGACATAACTAAAATTACAGACAATGTTCAATGGATCGAAAAGTTTTATGGACGGGCCGTTTCGGAGACATGTCAGTTAATATGACATGGATTTCATATTTTAAATGAACCAGACACTCCACAACACGAAAGACACCATTAAGACAATACAGAAAAGCACAACTCACCTAATCCCAGCAAATTTGAAAAAGCTTTGACATTATAGTTATTCATTTTATATAATAGTTACGAAAATTAACCTCTTAGGATAAACGAGTGCTAAGTCTCAGTCAGAACAGTCCATTATGGTATTTTTAATACCATTCCCATGCTTTTCCAAAACTAGCCATCCCTAGTTCAATTCATACCAATTACATCCTTGCTACATAATATAATATCTACTAGAATTTACTTCATTAATTAGAGTATAATTTCCAATTACATTTTAAATTATTATTTTCATCCTTATTTCAATTTTGTATTACACCTTTTCATTATTAATACTCTAATTCTTATTTTTAAACTTTCTCAAAAACGTTGAGTTGATCTTATGCGTGTAATCCGGAATTGTATCAGTAAATTTATTCAACATGGCATGATTAAATGCCTATGTATTTATAAATGTTTTTAAATATTTTTAGATATTTGCGGGCTTATAAAAATATATAAATGTCTATATGCTTGTATGTTATTAATACTTCTATTAAGTTGAGCTTTATGTCGCTTTATTAATGTCGAAGTGTGCATATATATTGAATATTCTGCTGGATAATAGGTCATGTCCCTCTAGTTTTCCGCTCGTATTGCCTCCACTCGAATTATAAATTGGAACTTGGCTCAATTTGAGCGCTTTGATTCTAGCCTGTCTACGAGTATTGTTAATTAATAACAATGTGTGTGGCGATCTTACGTTACGAGTCCTTATTCTGTAGAAGGACCTCGTGCGTTTGTTTACATCAATTCGGCAGTTCCTGTAAAAAGTGTTGGGTTAGGGAAGAGAGAGAGAGAGAGCGATTTCTTTTGAAGTTGGCAAAAGTGGCTGAGGTAAGCAGCAAACAACAAGCTTAAAAGCCACACTCTGTGCGGATTTTTAAGCTGGCTCCTGCAGGGGACTAATTAGGCAAAAACTAATGGGAACAATAATAAAAAAAAAAACATTTATTGGTGCCCTACCAATATGGTTTTAATTCAAATTAAGTTTAAATGAAAATCTTTTAAGTTCACAAATTTTGGAAGTTCTTTTCAAATTTGAATCGAACATATGATATATGTATTGTGGCTTTGTGTGCCGAGGTTTGTCCTCCACCACTTGATAACTGATGTTGCTATGTTTACATTCACGATTCAGGAAGCCAAAGTATCAGGCATAAAAATAAAAGAACTGCTGTTGATTTGTTCAACTAAAATTCTTCAAATTTAATTAGTAGTATCTACTTCTATTTATTTAATTGACCAGGAGGCTGACTGCTTTATAGATTGTTTAGCCAATTAGTTGGGAAATTAGCTGTTTGTTGGGACAAGTCATCTCATTGTTTAGGTGCCGTGAGTGGATGCCAGACTAATTTAGGCACTTTAATTTCCCTCCGGAATAAATTCGTTTCATTGTTTTTACTAATTTTACATTCTTATTAAATTATTATTTGGACCATTTTCAACTTCAACCGCCTTACTAAATATCCGAATAGGTTCCTCTCTTAATATTTATTCCATAATATTATTATTATTCTTTTAATCTAATATTTACTATCCTAAGTGTTTTAAGGTGCCTTACAACATACACCATTTTCCCATTCATTTATTTATCTTATCCCGTATAACAGTCTAAATAGCTGGTCTTTTGTTTTTAAATTTCAACTGACCAATTAGATCAAACGTTGGACAGGTCAAGGAAGGGCATCTGGCTGTAAAACAATGTCTCAAGTAATATATTTCTCCAACCGTGGAAAGCAAGATGTAAAATAAATGAAGAAATATAAATGTGTGATTTATGGCCATGCTCCCTTAATTTCAAATGTTTCCCCATATCAAGACAGCAAGTGGAGTTTTCTGAGTGAAGATTTGACTGCTATTTTTAGTTGCATTTCATAACCTTTAAATAGCTAAATATCTAATTTTGATATTTTATCCATTCCATGTCAGAAAGAGTGTTGTCCTTCTGATATCTTACAAAATAGGAACTTTTCACTTTTCATTTGTCAAGCAACAACAATTCATCATCATCCTTTTCTTCCATGCTGGCATTGGTTAGAAATCTGTAACACACCCCAAGATCTGAGGTATATTAATCAAACAGTTTTCAAATTGACACATTTTTTAGAAATGGAAAATAATTGGTCTGAAAGAAATTCTGTAAATGCATGCTTTTCTTTTCTTTCTTACTTTTTTTTTTGTTCTTCATAGAGCATTAGTAGTTTATGAATGAAGGGAAAAGAGACAAGAAATTTTTAGTATATGTATGTATGTATATATATATATATATATGTATATCTATATATATATATATTTATATATATATATATATATATAAAATATATAGTTTTAGGGAAAATAACCAAGTTTCAAGAACTCATCGATGAAAATCCACTATGACATATAGAAAAATTAATAATTAAAAGCACAATAAATAAAGCAAAGTAAATATCATAAGATAAATATAATAAAATGATTGGAATTAATTACCTTAAATTATGGAATAGCACAGTAGATACTTTAAATTGGTTTAATAATATTAATGATAAAAATAGGTATAAATTTATTCAAATTGATATTGATAATTATTATTCTTCCATAAATGAAATTGTACTAAATAAGGCCCTAATTTTTGCTATGAAGAAAGTAGGTATGACTTCCGATGAAGTAAATGTAGTTAAAATGGCTAGGAAATCATTGATTAAATATGATAATAAATTGTGGGCTAGAAAAGATACTAGAGATTATTTCGATATACCAATGGGGGCACCTGATTCAGCACAGGTAACTGATTTAGTAGGTATATATTTATTATCTGAACTTGAACTTGAAAACTTAAAATTGGAGGGTGGTTTATATAGGGATGACCTTTTATTACTTACTAAAAATTGCACTAATAGAAAACTAGAATTATATAAGAAGAGAATATATAGTTTTTTTAAAAGAAATGGTTTAAAGATTACTATTTATAATGAGTATTTTAACGTTAATTATTTAGATGCTAATTTTAATTTATCTACTGGTAATACCCAACCTTACCATAAGATTAATGAAAATATTAAATACATTCATGCTAAAAGCAATCACCCACCCTCAATTAAAAAATCCTTAACATTTACTAGAGGTAAGAGAATATCTTTACTATCTTCTAATATAGAGATTTTTGAAAAACATGCACCTTATTATAATAAAGCCCTTCAAGAAGCGGGTTATACAAATAATATAAATTTTTTTAATAATCCGAAATATTTTAATAATTTTAGTAATAATAATTATAATAATAATAATGACATTTTTAATAAACATAAATTTTATACTCATGATAATGTCTTCTTAGGTAATAATAAGAATAATTGGTATTATGATAATAAATTACCTAAACATAAACTTAATTTTAATGGAAACAATTTTAAATATTATTTTAATTTTTTTAATGATAATAATAAATTTAATAATACCAATAATAAATTCAATAATATCTATAATAAGAACAAACTCTGGCTAATTATTCCATACGGCGTTCAAGTTAAAACTAACATTATTAATGAAGTTTTAAAAGTTATTGATTTATTCATTAGAGATAATAAAAAATATCATTATATTTTTTCTAAAAATAATTTTGGTGTAGGTTATTCTACTACTAATAATGTTGCTAATATTATCTCTTCTTTTAATAAATTTAAGTTAAATAAGTATTATAAATTTAAATTTAATAATTATTCTAATATTAATTTTAATAATAATAATGTTGACCAGGATATAATTAATTGTACATGTTTAGATAAAACTAAATGTAATTTGAAAGATGTAGTGTATAAATGTATAGTGAAATTATTGAATGAAAATAAACATAATGGTTATAATTTAAATAAGATTTATATAGGATGGACTTCTAATAAAATTAAATTAAGAGTAGCTCAACATATGCACTCATTTAAGAATAGAAATTTGATTAATTCTACTGGCCTCAGTAAATATATTTGGGAACTTAAATCTAAAAATATTAACTATATTTTTAAATGGGAGATAGTTTGTAAAGCTAAATCCTATCATATAGGTAATAACTTTTGTAATTTATGTAATAATGAATTTAAAGAGATATTATTTCATAAGGATAATAATTTACTTAATTCTTTTGATGAACGAAAAATAAAATGTAGACATAAACTACTTTATTTATATAAAAACTTTAGCTAATGATTTTTTATTTATTTTTTTTATATGGGTATGTGTATATGCATGAATATATGAGTGTGCGTGTTATAGTCTATATGCGTTAGTATGTATTTATATATCTTTACGTATGTATTTATATAGGTTTAAGTATATATATTTGTTTGTGTATGTTGAGTGTATATTTGTATTTACATGTATGTATAAATATATGTATTTGTGAGTATAGATGTATATTTATATATATTGTGTGTGTGAGTGAGTATGTGAGTGTAGTTTTGTTTTATAATATTCCTTATTTATATATTTATTTGAATTTTTATTTGTGTATATATTTTTAGGAGTATTTTCATGTATATGTATGTACTTATGTAAATGTGTATATATATGGGTATAAGTATATATGTGAGTGTGTGTAATTTGTCTATATTAATTAGTAAGTATATATATATATATGTGTATGTATATATATTTATGTATATATATATATATATATATATATATATATATGTATATACATGTTTTTTCTGTGTATATATGTGTGTATATTTTATGTGTTTATGTTTTTCTAAGTGAGTATTAGGGTATATTTATATATTCTTTTATATATATATATATATATATTTATGTATGTATATGAGTTTGTTTGTGTGTGTGTATTTTGTGTATATATATGTATGTGCATTTGAGTATACATATGTATATTTTTTGTGTATAAACTAGAGTATACATTTGAGTGTATATATTTTATATATATGTATCTATATAATATGTATATTTGAGAGTATGGGAGGGTGAGTGGGAGTGTGTATTTTTATATATAATATTCTTTATTTATTTATATGTGTGTATGAGTGTATTTGTATTTATATGTATGTTTAGGTAGGTACATGTGTGTATGTGTAGATATATATTTATGTATATATATAGTAGTTTTATTTTTATTGGTAGGTTAATATTTTAGGAAGTTTAAGGTTTTATATTACAATGACACTACGTTTTTATAAGACTAAATCAATAGTAGTATTTTAGCTTATTTCATATTATATTATTTAATTTACGATTCTTAGTCTTATTATTAATTTATTATATATTAGAATTTAAAATTTATTAATGTTTTATAAGATAGCTATAGTTTTTGGTTCTTTTTATGTTGTTAGTTATATAATTTTTTTTATTTTTCATTCATTTTTTTAAGTATTATTATTTCATTCATGTTTTCGTATTCTATTCTCTATTTTAACGTAGTATTTTCGCGCGACCTCTTGCTTAAAACGCTATAGCTATTAGATAACGTCTTAGTTTCAGTTTGAATTACGGAAAAATATGGATAAGTACTGTTTTTACTTTGCTAAAGATTTTCTACTATTTGAAAATAATATGTATTCTTGTTTTTTATATTATCCATTTGGTTCTTTATAGATTATTTTTAATAAATAACTTATTTAACACTAAATTATTTATAAGTTATAGTTTCATTTCTACATAATATTAGAACTTCGATTTGAATAGTGTTGTTATATTTTCGATTGATAATATTTGATTAATAATTAGTCTTTATTGTTTATAATATTGTTGAAGGTTTTTTTATTAAAACTTTGTATATATATATATAAAGTTTAATCTTTTATTCTTAATAATTTTTTTCTTTCCTAATTTTTTCATTCATACGTTTGTAAAAATAAATATTCTTGTATTTTTCTATTATTCAATTGATTTTTAATGATAATTAAATAAACGTTTTTAGCTTTAACTATTACACCGGTTAAATATGTACTAATTTTATCTTCATTATTATTTTAAAATTAAACTTCGTTCAAATTGTATTTAAAACAAAGATAATTTAAAACAATGATAATTTATGTAAGCTGTTTTTTGTATATAATATACATGTTATTATAATGGAGGAAGGGAGGATTATTGAATGGTTATTATTTTGATATGTTTAATAATTTTTCTATCTTTATAAAATAAGTATTTCATATTAATTCATTTGGTACTTATTGTTGGTTGAGATATATATATCTAATTATTGTTCTACTTACGATCTGACGATTAGTTATATTTTTGAATAGAATTTAATTTTCGATAATTTCAATTGATTTAAATTTCCTTTCTATTTGAAAATTGGTTATGAAACACGTGTAATCATTTTATTATATTTATCTTATGATATTTACTTTGCTTTATATTATACTCATTTATTGTGCTTTTAATTGTTAATTTTTCTATATGTGATAGTGGATTTTCATCGATGAGTTCTTGAAACTTGGTTATTTTCCCTAAAACTATATATTTTATCTATAAAGCTCAATTTAATTTTAATTTTTTATAAGTTGATTTTAATTGAGTTTTTACCTGTAATTTTGGATTTTGTCCCTAATATTATTATTATATATATATATATATATATATATATATATATATATATATATATGCTGTATAACTGTTTCTAAGGAGTTCTCAATGTAGGTAATATTCTAGTTTTAACTACAAACAAAATTTACAAGCCATTTTCAATATCTTCTCTCATGTCTAGATATTATTTTCAAGTTATTACTTCCTACTAAATAATAATCCCTCATTAGTCAGAAGAGAAAGGGTTATCTCAATGCCTTTGTTTCAGAACATCAAAGACTGCTGGCAGTAAAGAAAAAAGTTATCATCAGACTAAATACCTGTCCTGTAAACTTGCAACAAAGTTGATTCCACTAAAAGACTCTCAAAGACCAAGTAGTAGTGGTTTCAAACCACCATGTGATCGATCTACCACTTAATATTAAAATATAGTTTGTGGAATCCTCCATAAGATGCAAACAAATGAATGGCTAGCTGTCAGAAGAATTGTTATATTAAAGCCTGGCTTTGAAAGCATTATCCTACCATAATGGGTCAAGTGGAATATAGAAAATGTTTCAATGTTACTAGGAGCTTACCTTTCAGTCCTTAATGTAAGATTAATTGTTCTCTTCATCAAGTACATCTGTTTGTTATCATTCCAAACAAAAATTTAAAATTACATTGCTGACCCATTACTGAACACACTTTCTTGGATCGTTATACTTGGTCTATGCTGTTATTACCAACCATACTGGAGCAGTGATGTACTTTCCACTTGCTATAAACTTTGTTGTTAATCTTCTTAAAAACCCATTGAAAATTCTATTTATCTACTCTATGTAATAAATCATGTTCATTGTTTGTAAAAACATGTCTTGTTGATCCATTTCTGAATATTTGTTTCCTCATATGTTCACCTATTCTCAAACCCCATTTATTGACTCTTCCAGAAAACTTGTTTCATTATATAATAAACTTTATTTATCCAACCCATAACCAGCTTTATTGATTCATTCCAAGATTCTTGTTTATTTGCAGTCTATAGCTGGTCCTCATCATTCATTTCAAAACCTTAAGCCTATCTTGAATATTTGTCAGGAAGAAAGTAAGTGCATTCCTTGAAGATAATGATTTGCTTCCTGACGGCCACAATGGCTTTCGCTCAGGAAGAAGCTGCCTTACACAGCTTTTGCAGCACTATGACTGGGTGTTGAAACAATGAATGCATCGCTCAAACGTGGATGTGATATATCTTAACTTCGAAAAGGCCTTTGATAAGGTTGATCATGAGACGATATGTCACAAACTATGGAGATTCAGCATAACTGGGAAAATCGGAGGGTGGTTGCATGACTTCTTAAAAGACAGAAGCCGAGCTGTAGCAGCCAACGGAGCCCTCTCTACGGAGTAATTAGTAAAAAGTGGAGTGCCTCATGGAACTGTACTGGGGCAGCTGCTGTTCATGGTGGCTCTTTCAGATATGCTATTAGTTACACAGACAGCCACAATTACTAGCTATACCGACGACACAAAAGTAGTACAAGCAGTGACCCCTAACATACTTTTCCTGAAGTCCAGTAGATTCTAAGCTACAGTAGTGGCAGCATGGACTTTGTTTATCTTCTTGCTCTATTAGAGTATTTAAGTAAAATTATAGTAACGTGTCCAACTGATTAAAAAATATTCTATTTATTTATTTATGCAGCTGAGGATAGCCCTGTTTTTGTTTTAGTTTTTTCCTTCTTTTAGTTGTTCTTTCTTGGCTCTTTCACCTCCATGGTTTTCCGTTTTGATGGTGGTAGGGGCACTTTCATTTGGGTTTACTTTCCGGGCAGGTTTCTCCCTTGAATCTTCTTTGTTTTCTTAAGTGTCTACCAAGTGGGGATGACATCTTTCATCTGCATCCGTGCCTCCATCCTTGTTATCTTTGCTGTGTTCATTATCAAAGATGGCATCAAGAGTGCTGATATGGGAACGTATGAGAGCATACGAACGCGTAAACTCCTGCTTCTTTCGTTCTATCTTTGCTAATGTTCTGGTGCAGCCATTGCTCTTCAGCGCAGCTGTGATTATGTTGATTATGTTGTATGTGTGTGTGTGTGTGTATATATATATATATATATATATATATATATATATTTCTTTTAGCCCTGTTTTTTCTTGTGCCTGTGCGTATATTGACGTGTGTATGAACCATTTCTGTGTGCGTGTGTGTGTGTGTGTGCGAGCATGTATATCTTTATTTTTTAGCGATTGTGTGGGTGAGCATGTGTGTGTTTCGAGTGAGGGTAGATGAGTATACACATATAGGCACTTGTATGTGGGTGTGCTGGCGCACAAGTGCATGTATGGACATGTGTGCTTACGCAATTGCTATGGACATTTTTACTCCCTCCCCTCACTTAGCGGTCATTCTAATAGCTCTTTTGTCTTAGTAACGGCCAATCACACAATAATTTCCCTTTGTTTAACAGTCATTTTCATAGCCTTTTTTTCGATGGCTGGATAACTGAAGAGATGTTGGCGTGGGTTTCCGCCCCGACATCCGAAACTCGGAGTTTTATCATGGCTACCGAATGATTGTCACATATTATATTTACAGATATATATATATGTATATATATATATATATATATATATATACAGACATAAGCAAAAATGCTAATTCTAAAATCTCTCAAAGAGATCAACGCAGTAGTTGTACTAACAAGTGATATTCGTAGTCACTTTAACATGGTTGTCTGTACGAGCGGAGTCTACTGCAATTCTTTTTATTCCTGTTGCTAGGAGATGGTAGGTGTTATGTTTCCCTCGGACTGACTCGCAGAGATAACATAACGAGTTATACAATTTAATTATTACATTTATTGTTCAATTACATACAAAGAACGCACTCACCCAATGTTCGTTATGAATAAACAAAAGTCATGTCCGCCATATATATATCAATGACATTTTACTACGACAGTCCCACAAGACAACAACAATGAAACAATGAACTCAGACGAACCACATGACACACGGAACGTCAGACGAATTACATATCTAACAGTCCATATAACACCTCCCCACTGAAATTGATGCTACACAAGAAGTATCAACAGCAAAGTCTCTCTTGGGTTTTACGGGTTCTCTTGGACCGTCTTGGGTTGTCTGGTCCATACTCTGGAACGGGTAACATGGTCTTGGGTCTGGTTTGTCTTTGAGTTAGTGGCACAGTTTCCGAGATCTCCATCGGGTGATCTGTTGCAAATTCAAATACAGTGTTTTCTGCATCACCAGGTTCATTGTCTTCCTCAGTTGTGTACCGCGGTCGCAGCTGTTCCCAGTGTCGTCTCCACATCGGGCCATGAGGTATGACCTTCACATTAAAGCAGCGAGTACCCAATGACTTCTTAATGATTGCTGGTACCCATCGGGGATCTTTGTCTCGGCGAGGTCCATAGTATAGTGCATACACAGGATCTCCGGCCTTGTACTGCCTGGTAACTTTAGCGACGTCAGCCGAGCTTGGAGTCACCTGAGACTTATGTGCTTCCTTAGACTGTTTGCCTTGAGCAATGTGTACTGGTGATGGCAGCAGAGAATCAATCCTTGTTCGTATCTGCCGGTGATTCAAAAGTTCACTTGGAGAGAATCCACAGGATGTCGGTGTTCTCCGGTACTGCATCAAGAATTCTTGAAGTGCTCGTGTCGGCGGAAGAGAAGACTTCCTCAGAGCTTGTTTGAAGGTCTGCACCAAACGTTCCGCTGCTCCGTTGGTAGCTGGGTGGTAAGGTGCACCTGTCAGGTGTGTGATCCCGCGTTCGTTGCACCAGCTCTGGAACTCCTCAGACGTAAAAGTTGGTGCGTTATCGGTGACCAGTGTGTGAGGAAATCCGAAGTGCGCAAAGTCTTCCTCAAGCAGATTCAAAGTGGCTTTGGAGGACGTGGAGGAAGTGGGATGAATGCATGGGTACTTGGAATAAGCATCTGTGATCACCAGCCAATCTCTACCCATAAAATTTATTGCATGGTCCAGATGTAAGCGGCTCCACGGCTTTTCTGGTAACATCCATGGGTGAACTGGAGGCTTAGATGGCTGCCTTTGATGTTCGTTACATGAATCACATCGTCGACTGGCTATCTCTATAGCAGCATCGATACCAGGCCAATATACAGCAGTTCTTGCTAGCTGTTTCATGCGTTCCATGCCAAAGTGTCCGAGATGCAGAAGATTGAGGATCTTTGGCTGCAAGCTATGAGGAATCACAACTCTAGATCCATGTATAAGGCATCCATGACAGATACTAAGTGAGTTTGATAACTTACGGAACTTGTTGACTTCGTCATTGATCTCCATGTTCTTTGGTGGCCAGCCTTCACGGACGTAGCGCATCACTGTAGATATCACTGGATCTTTCCCTGACTCTTGACGGAGGACGTTAGCATCCACAGGTTGGACTTGAATACTAAGAGCTTTGATGGCACACACCATGTCTATGTCTTCACCATTTTCCTTTCTGTCAAAGTCGTTATCATCACCGAATGGCAAGCGACTGAGGGCATCAGCATTGCCATGATCTGCTGATTTCCGATATTCAATGGTGTAGTCAAACTGGTTCAGCCACAGGGCCCATCGTGCTAGTCTGTTAGCAGCGAGAAGTGGCGTCCCTTTCCTCGGACTGAATAGTGATGTCAGTGGCTTGTGGTCAGTCACGAGTACGAATTTACGACCGTACAAATATTGGTAAAACTTCTGCAAGCCAAATATGATAGCTAGGGCTTCCTTTTGAATTTGACTGCAGTTACGCTGTGCAGAAGTGAGAGTCTTGGACATATTGGATATTGGGCGCTCGCTTCCATCAGGATAGCGGTGAAACAGGACTGCTCCAATACCAACGTTTGATGCGTCACAAGCCAGTCCCAAAGTTTTGTTTGGATCGAAGTGTATCAGAACTTGACTTGATGAAAGTACATTTTTCAAGTGATCAAAAGCTGACTGTTCCTCATCTCCCCACTTCCAAATAGTTGACTTTTTTGTAAGGCAATAGAGTGGCTCTGCTATACTGGCTTGGTTTGGGATAAACTTTCCATAAAACTGAACTGAACCTAGGAAAGATTTCAAGCTTGATTCGTTCGTTGGAGATGGCATCTTTAAGACTGCTTCGACTTTGGATCCCTTAGTGATCCCTTCAGCCGACAAAATGTGTCCAAGGTATTCTACACTGGGTAGTGCAAACTGGCACTTTTCACGGCGACATCTGAGTCCATTGTCGCTTAGACGTGTGAGCAGACACTTTAGGTTGTTTAAGTGACTGTTTGCATCTTTCCCACTGACGAGCATGTCATCCTGGAAGACGGCCACTCCAGGTAGATCATGGGTCAGGTTTTCCATGATCTCCTGAAAGTAACCAGGTGCTGACTTGATTCCGAAAGGGAGTCGTTGTTGCAGGAGTACTCCACGGTGAGTGCTGAGTGCGAGTCTGCGTTGACTTTCTGGAGCCAGCTTGATCTGATTATAGGCATCAGCAAGGTCTATCTTTGTATATCCGAATCCACCTCCGAGTTTCTGCATCAGTTCAGCAGGGAGTGGCATTGGATGACGGTGATCAGCAAGTTGGTCATTAATTCCCACAGAGTAGTCACCACAAATCCGTAGTTTGGGCTTCAGGTTGCTTGAAGCGTGTGCTTTACGAATCGGTACCACTGGCGTTCCGTATTCATTGAATCGAACAGGCTTCCAGATTCCCTTGGCGATGCCTTCTTCGTAACCTTTGGCCAGGTCATCACGAAGAGCAAATGGGACCGGACGTGCCTTGTGAAAGACTGGTGTTGCGTCCGATTTGAACTTCACTTCCAGTTCAAAGTTCTTGAGACATCCCAATTCTTGCTTGAAAAGATCTGGAAATTCATCACACATGTTGTGACAATCTTGCTGCAGGGAAACATAGGGCTCGCTTGAGGTCTTTGGATACATCCCTTCTGCACCTTCCCTCTTAGCTTGGCTGTCTATGCTTTTCAAACCTAGAGCAGTGTCTACGGAAATTCCCAGAGTCTGGATAGCATTCCGACCCAGCAAATTAAGATCAGAGATCTTGGTGACTATGTAAGGTATAAGATCCTGCTTACCAGTTGTTGGATCCTTGGTTTGGCCCATGAAAGTTCCTAGAACAGGCAGGTTGTGCTTGCTGGCAGATTCATAGCGATGCTTGACATCTTGCAGCTTTGGTCTTCCAAGTTGTTTCCAGACTGACAAGGAAACAAAATTGCCTGTAGTAGCAGTGTCCAATTCCATTGTGAACAGTCTGTTCTGGATTGTTACTGGCACAATTAAACTGTGAGTGTCTCGGGAAACTTCACCTAGGATCGCCTTGACTAGCTCAGCTTTTGTGATTCTTTTCACGGGAGTTTGTGAATGGCCATTGCGTTGCTGATGTTGTTTTTTCCTACACACCGCTTGCAAATGACCCTTTTTATCACAAAAATGACATTTGGTTTCCCTGAAAGGACAGTCTGTTGCTTTGTGGGCCTTTCCACATCGGTAGCATTTCTCCTGGTTTGTGGAATAAGACTGCTGATGTTTCTTTTGAGGACTCTTATTCCTGTTCTGCTGGACCTTGTACACCTGCTTGGTTTTGGAACCGTATACAGTTTCTTTTGCAACCTTTGCTGCGTCTTCAGTCTCAATGGCAACCTGGACAGCACGGGCAAAATCTAGTTCTGAGTCTTTTATCTTAAAAAGCGCCTTCAGAACCGCTTCATTGTTAACCGAACATATGAATCTCTGTCTCAGAGCTTCATCCTGTGGGTTGGTGATCGCTGGAAAATCACAGGTAGCTGCATCCTGGCGTATACGTGCTGCCAGCTCCTGGAGAGTTTCGCCTGGCTTCCGCTGCATATCACTCCAAAACTTGAAACGCTCTCTCACAATGAAAAGTTTAGGGTCGAACTGTTCCTTCATGAAGTCAACGATTTCGTCCATTATCAAGTTGTTGATATCTTTAGGCGGATTTTGTTGGGTAGCCAGATTAGCAAGTTGTTTGTAAACAGTAGCAGTCTGATTGGTCAGGAACACTTGTGCCATGCGTTTTTCAGGTACAGCATTAGCAGCCACAAACGTACGGAATCTTGACCAGTAATCAGGCCATAGTTCTGTCGCTGAATCAAATGCAGTAAATGGTGGAATCGACACTGTTGTTGAAGCAGCTGAAAAATAGCCACTAGAATCGCCTTCAACTTGTCGAGCACCAAACAGTTTTAACAGAGCGTCCATATCTCTCTGATATTGTTGCATTTGCTTGTCCATTTGTTCCCTAAACAATTTAATAAGTTCTACTGTCTGTTTTTCAGCCATTGTTATTACGATGAATAATTTTACGGTAAAGTAAGCATATATCCTATCGGTCCTATCGGCGACGCCAATAAACTCTGTTATGTTTCCCTCGGACTGACTCGCAGAGATAACATAACGAGTTATACAATTTAATTATTACATTTATTGTTCAATTACATACAAAGAACGCACTCACCCAATGTTCGTTATGAATAAACAAAAGTCATGTCCGCCATATATATATCAATGACATTTTACTACGACAGTCCCACAAGACAACAACAATGAAACAATGAACTCAGACGAACCACATGACACACGGAACGTCAGACGAATTACATATCTAACAGTCCATATAACAGTAGGGATTCGCTCCCATACTTGCAATTTTATCGGATGCACCTGTGCATCATTAACCAGCTAGGGGAGATGTCCTCTTGGGGTTAAAAAATCCCAAAAGACTCTGCTCGAACAGACAGCCATGTTAAAGTGACTACGAATATCACTTACATAAACATACTTATATATATATATTTCGTTTTTGGATTTGGTTTGCAAGATTCTTTATGTGAGTTCGTGTGTTGAAGCATATTCTGTTGAATAAGTGGAAATTTTACCACTGAGTGTGTTAAATTATAAGGCACAAAAAGAAAATGACTTTCCCCAGACACAACCTATATATATATATATATATATATATATATATATATATATATATATATATATATATATATATATATATTCTTTTAAACTTCTATTATTTTATGCATCCCAACCCAACGGCTGTGGCCATGCTGTAGTAAGGTCAGCGTAATCACCTTTTCTCCAGTTATTGTGGTTGGAGTTTGGCAGAAATCAGGAGCCAGACAACATTGGTACCGCAACAGAATGAATTAAAAATACAAAAGGTGTGTTAACGAACGTGATGTCAGTCAGGAATGGACAAGTATAGCAACAGGATAGGGAACAAGGAATGGATTCGAGTAGAATGCGAGAGGAGGAGGAGTCGAAGGAGTCACGCAGGCAACAGTTACGCGTAAACAAAAGAAGAGATTGGTTAGGGAAGAACTGATGGGGGCAAAAAGATAGGACTCGAGAAGATGGAAGAAAAGTCAAGATTTGAAATAGGAGTCGAGAAGGTGAGGAAGTTGCTGAATACAGATCTATCCAGAATGCTTCCGGAATAATAAAGGTTGAATTTGAGAAAAGGGAGAAAGGAATTGTACAACGAAATGTATATATATATGTGTGTGTGTATATATATATATATATATATATATATATATATACACATGAACTATGCAGTACTTCATATAAGCAAGCAAAACGAACTTTAAAAAAGTGTTAGAATTAGGTTCTCTTCATAAGCACTCAGAACAAAATAAGTTTCCTGCAGATGCTGATTGTATTAAGGAAGAGTGGATGTTTTTGATGCAAATCATAAGGCAAATATACTTTTTACCCACAAAACAATCCAAAGGACTTAATCTACCTTTCGAAATACAAGTAAACCGTTACATCCATTTACGCTATCTCTCATTTTTTATTTAATCCATTCCCGTATTTTACCGTTCACTCTCGTATCTTACGATGTTAGCCAAATTAGTTTTCAATTTGATGATTTGTTGATATAGCCAAATTAGTTTTCAATCTTCTCATTGCTGTTGGCGTAAATTCTACCCAGGGCCTAAGTAGTTGTCAATATGTTCTAAGTACGATATAATATCACTATATATATGAATATTCACACGTGAATGTATATATCAGATTGAATAGAATCCAAGGCAGAAAAGTAATGGCATGTTTTCAAAGCTTACAAATAATGCAATGTAATGAGGTTGGAAGTTTTAGGTAATGTGCAACTGTAACTTCGGTCTGGTGATGGTAGTGGACCATTCCAATCCATTGAGCCAAATTCTTTGACCGCACCACCGTTCTCCTTGTCTTGTTACTCACACCTACAGATTGGATTCCACTCTACCTCACCTTTAACTCGTCCCTTGTTCCATTGAAATGCACAGTCAGCCCAAACTTCTAAGTCCTAATCTCTGACCCCCACCAAACCATTCTGATCTTTCCTGCACCATCTCTCATCACTGTCAAGAATGATACGAACCGCAACATCATCCTGGTTAGAAGTTCCACAGCGATCAATCATACACATCTAGGCATTTTTCAATGCGCTCGCCGAACATAGAACACCTGTCCTCTTACATTATCAGCACTAGAATCAGCATGACGCTCCACATTACCCCAAAATTCGACTGCACAATTTCCAACTTCATATATTTGCAAACTTGGCACGGTACTTCATCAATATATATCCATATATATATATATGCATACACACGCAAACACACACACGTATGTATATCAAGAGAAAGAGGGAGTGAGGGGTGAGAGAGAGAAAGAGAGGAGAGGAAAGAGAGAGAGAGAGAGAGAGGAGAGAAAAGAGAGAGGAGAGGAAAGAGAGAGAGAGAGAGAGAGAAGCCACCAAGCGGAGAAATTTCATTAAATGAAACATATTTCAGAGATTTGTCAATGAGTTAATATCTATGCAAGCAAATGAGATTTGCAACTTGTAAAGGAAGATCAAAAGATATTTAAGAAAGAAATGAGTTTGTATGAGTGTAAATGTGTGTATGCGTGCGCGCATGTATGTGTACAAAGTGTTTTTAGACTTAAATCAGAAAGGAAAATCGTTCGTTGTAGTGATGCGATGTTAGACAATGTCTGTGAGTTAGTGAATGAAAAAGAATATGGAGAGGATATTTATAGCGGCGTCTTTGGTTTTGCTTCATCTTAAATCTAGACTTTGTTTATCAGTGTAAACTCTCTTCCTTTTCGAAACTTGTTAACCAACTGCAAAATTCGAATAATGACCATTCCACCACCAAGAGCGCAAGTTAACCAACCGAAGATCTTATAAGCTGGGCTGTAACTTCCCATCATTTCAGTTAATGTACCTGGAAAGAGGAGCAGAACAATAAAGATATGTTAAGTTAGATAAATACATATAGCTCTCCCTCTCTCTCTGTATATATATATATATATATATATATATATATATATATATATATACAAACGAGTATATATATATGAGAATTTGTTTCGAGGTTTGAAAATCCACCTAAATCTCATAACGTGTGGGTGTTTTAAAATTTTCTAATAGATTTATTAAAATGCCGGTTTCGACAATTGTTTGCTTATCAAAGGTTTAGGAGAGTTTGAAGTTACAAGGTAAAAATCAGTAAAACGTGTTTAAATGATCTAATGTTCAAATATTCACAGAAAGCTCAATTAATTTCACAGAGACCGTAATATACAATACGTGTTAATGTTCGGTGAAGATCATAACAAATGTACATGAAAGAAAGTTTGGTTAAACTAAAGCGTTTGACCCGAGGTCAAAAACCAAAAATAATTAGTGTAATAGATGTAAAGCAACTTGCTGTGAACGAATATGAAAAAAAAAAAAAAATGTGCGCTCGCATACGGTGTGGGGTGGGGAGAGGACTCGGAACATTCACAACAATGAGGGTTCCAAATGATCCAATCAACGGAACAGCCTGATCGTGAAATTATCGTGCAAGTGGCTCGCCACTTCACAAACACGCGTACCCTTAACTTAGTTTTCAAAGAGATTCAGTGTGAAACAAAATGTTATAAGGCTGGCCCTTTGAGTTACACCCGTACAACTCATTTTTACCAGTTGAGTGGGCTGGAGCAATATGAAAGAAAGTATCTTGCTCAAGGACACACCACACCACCAGGAATCGAACTCACAACCTTACGATTGTGAGCAGAATAGACTAACCACTAAGCCAAGCAATTTCACACACACACACACACACAAGTATATATGTCTTTGGTACTTATATATAAAAAATGAATAGAAATGTCTTTTCTGATAAAGAACAGAAAACAGAGTAGGCTTCTCTGTGTGTCGTACATACATGCACACATGCGTCCTTGTTCTTAAGGTATATGTTTATATGTATACATGCATGTATATAGTCATACACATGTACCTGTGCATGTATGTGTGTGTGTATATATATATATATATATATATATATATATATGTATGTGAGAAGACCCGGCAAGCCAAGTAAGATCGTTGCCAGTGCCCCTGGACTGGTTCTTGTGCGGGTGGCACATGAGATGCACCATTTTGAGCGTGGCCGTTGCCAGTACCGCCTGACTGGCTCCTGTAGGATTTTCGAGCGAGATCGTTGCCAGTGCCCCTGGACTGGCTTGTGCGGGTGGCACATAAAAGACACCATTTCGAGCGTGGCCGTTTTCGTGCGGGTGACACGTAAAAGCACCCACTACACTCTCTGAGTGGTTGGCGTTAGGAAGGGCATCCAGCTGTAGAAACTCTGCCAAATCAGACTGGAGCCTGGTGTTGCCATCCGGTTTCACCAGTCCTCAGTCAAATCGTCCAACCCATGCTAGCATGGAAAGCGGACGTTAAACGATGATGATGATGATGTATGTGTGTGTGTGTGTGTGTGTGTGTATATATATGTATATATATATATAAGCTCTAAGAAAAATATCTAAAAAGAAAAGAAAGAAAAAAGAAAGAAAGAAAGGGACCGAAAATATTATTCAGTTTTTTAATTCACCTGATGTGTAGGAGACTGTAAACATAATGGCACCCATTGCAGTTCCTGTGAAACCCAAGCCAGACGAATACTTCTCGGTCCCCAGCGTTTCCATGGCAACTGTGGTGTAGACTGCTGTCACCATACCAACTGCAATACCAAGCAACGCCGATATGGCAGACAGACTTTCGAATGTTGAGAACATAGGGAACAAGGCCAGCGCCACTCCGGCTACAACGACGCAAACAGCTTGGACATCCCAAGCCGTGACTGTCCGATAAGCCATGATGACCATCGCTACGAAACCCCCAGGGATTGATCCAATACCATACATGAATAACATGTTGGCACCGTCGTCCTCGTTGATGCCTTTCTCGCGTGCGTAGTCAACCACAAAGGTGACGAAAATCAAGAGACTGCTGTAGACGAAACAGGTTACAAGGACGTAATACATGAAAAAGAAGTTTTTGAGAATGGAGACGTCAAACAATCTGTCGGGAAGGAGTTTCTTCTTCTTCAGAATCGGTTTCTCCTGAACGAAAAGAAAAAAAAAAAGAAAATCCAGATAAAAACTGTAAGTACAAGTTTACGCCATCACTTATGTATTTACACACACAAACACAAACACATATATGCAGACACACACACACACACACACAAACACACACATATATATATATAAGAAGTTGAATTGCACTGGGATTCTTTTGGAGGGTTTAGTTTTGAAAGTTTAACTGGTTTCACAGAATTTTCTGATTTTTAAAAGTTATGATTGATAGAAAGAAGTCTTGCTTCTGACTGGAGTTCAAAAATTCTCTTGCTTTTATGGAGAGAACATGGTTCAAATTAGTATCTGTTAAGCATATAATTTGATTGGCAGAGGTTGATCACGAGATTAGGCTTAGAAATATTTTAAAGTCCCTCACTACGTACATGCGTTGATATCATGTCACAAAATTTTTGTGTTGTAAGTTAAGGCCAACAGGGTTGAGTGACGTATCCAGTGACAATCCCAAACAATCAAGACTCTCTAAATTCAATCTGTCAACTTCTAAAAATCAGAAAATTCTGTGAAACCATAGTTAGATGACAGCTTGAACGCTCAGCGTGTGTGTGTGTGTGTGTGTGTGTGGTACCAATGCCATCACTTGATAACTGATGTTAGTTTGTTTACATCCTCATTACTAAGCATTTGGCAAAAAAGAAACTGATAGGATAAGTACCAGACTTAAAAATAAGTACTGAGATTGATATTTACGACTAAAGCCTTCAAGGCGGAACCCCAGAATGGCCACGTCCAACAACAAAAACAGGAAAAAGAAAAGAAAATCATTTTGTTAAATACTGACCTTCTGCTTGCTGTTGGTCAATAATAAACCAGCAATGCAGTTGTTGAAGAGCAGCCCTGAAATGATAACTAGACCTCCACGCCAGGTATAATATTCGGTCAAGATCTGCATTATCTTGGACAAACCGAATATTCCACATGTGAATCCGACACTGATCAGTGCGTTAGGTATGCGCACACTCTCGAAGTGTTGTCCAATCGCAATAAAAATTGAGACATACGCTAGACAAGCACCGGTCCCTACAGGAAGATAAATAAAGTAAAAACAAAATTAGAAAATTACATACTTTGTTGTTGTTACTGATGCTGCTGAGCTGGCAGAAACGTTAGCGCAACAGGTGACGAGTTGGCAGAAACGTTAGCGCAACAGGTGACGAGTTGGCAGAAACGTTAGCGCAACAGGTGACGAGTTGGCAGAAACGTTAGCGCAACAGGTGACGAGTTGGCAGAAACGTTAGCACGCTGTGCAAAATGCTTAGCTGTATTTCGTCAGCCGTTACGTTCTGAGTTCAAATTCCACCGAGGTCGACTTTGCCTTTCATCCTTTCGGGGTCAATAAATTAAGTACCAGTTACGCATTCGGGTCGATGTAATCAACTTAATCCCTTTGTCTGTCTTTGTTTGTCCCCTCTATGCTTAGCCCTTTGTGGGCAACAAAGAAATAAGAATCATTAGCGCAACGGACATGTTTGGTGACGCTTCTTTTAGCTTTACGTTCTGAGTTTAAAAGCAGCCGAGGCTAACTTTTCCTTTCAATCTTTCGAGGTCGATGAAATAAGTACGAGTCACCCATTTGCCTACTGCGAGAAATTTTCGCCATGACAATATGCAGTGAATGGCTTTCGAACAGGTTTGAATATGCTTCAAACATCCATCATTCGGGTAATAAGTATGGATTTATACAAATCACTGCTTAGCATTTCTATTCTATATTTTGTTTTTTACAGCCGATTCGCCGAGCAGCGCAACTGGTCACAGTACACTGACTGGAATATAATAAGGTCGTAGTTGAGTTCTGTGGAGCAATTTGTTAATCAATAATTTTTAAAATGCTACGAGCAAGCATGGCCGTGTGTAGCGAAAGCTCGCTTGCAGCCACGTGATTTCCACGGTGGTAGAGACAAACCAATTTAAGTTTTGTTTACGTTCCAGTACCTTAGCGGTTCGGAATAGTCACCGGTCGAAGGAGTAGCAAACTTATAAAATAAGTGCATGGCTGCACTCTGATGGTTGAAACAAGTAAAAGATAAAATATAAAAGGAACCATTAGATCATACATACCAGCGAGCACACCGAGAGGTCCAATAAGAAAGTACGGACTGTTGGCAAAGGAAGATACGAAAACACCAATCATTTCAAGGAGTCCACCAATCATTATTGTGTAGCGTGTTCCAATCTTGTTGACCATGGCGGTGCACAAAATTCCTTGAAATGGAAGAATTACAAAACTTGTACAAATCAAAAATGGTTTTCATCAATATATTAATTACAATTCAACAAACAAATTTATTTCCATTCCATCATTCCATGCTAAACTTAGCTTTCTTTCTTTCTCTCTTTTCTTTTTTAATCTCTCTTCTCTCTCTTCCTCCTCACTCTCTTTTTCTCTCTCTCTCACTCCCTCCCTGTTTCTCCCTCTGTACAAGACATCAAAATTAGCTCGAATAGTTTCGCCTGCTATTTGCCAGCTCATCAAGAGACTGATCCTTAAGTCGAAATTAAATGGACGTAATAAGATTGAAGCTATCAACACCTGGGCGGTTTCACTCCTTAGATATGGAGCAGAGGTAATCGCATGGACAGTAGACGAACTAAACAGCTTAGACAGAAAGACAAGGAAGTTGCTAACTAGATATGGGACACTCCACCCAAAAAGTGACACAGGCAGACTGTATGTACCAAGAAAAAGAGAGGGAAGAGGACTTATTGGATGCGAACACAGCATTAGAGCAGAAGAAAACAACATAGCATGGTATGTGAAAAATGCCACAAAACTGCTATTATTAGAAGTAAGAAGGTCAGGCTTGTGTAGGATGAAAGATTGCAAAGATAAAGCACTGTACAAGAAATTGAAAACGAATGAAACTGAAAATAGGTGGGTAAAGAAAAGAATGCATGGTCATAGGAATGTTGAAGATAAGACAGACAGAGAACAAGAGCAAGCACTAAGAGCAAACTACATAAAATACAGAGTAGACAACACATCAGAAAGTGATAAGTGCAGAATGATAACAACAACAACAACAATAATAATAATAATAATAATAATAATTAATATGAAAAGACACACACCCTGATTACATGATATCATCGGTTTCATATATTACAAGTGGTGTCATGATAGCTATATTCTTTGGTAAGGACAAAATGAAGAAACTGGAGATTGCGGAATCTTAAGTACACACAGACAAATCCACCCATCCACCACCACACACAAACACATACACACACACATGTGTGCGTGTGAGAGAGAGCGCGAGCATGTGTCGGTGTGTGTGTACTGAGGTAACGGGTGGACGCGTCTGTAATTAATGTGTGCAGTAAGTAAATACATGGGGCAGGGAACAGGCATTAATAAGGTAAATTGTTGACAAAAGTCTTTCTCACTATGAAGGCAATATTTGCAAAAGCATTTTCACAGCAAAATAAATATTTACATTTAGTAAATATTTGCTTGTCAATGAAACAAGACTTCGTTGACAACATTATATCTCTGCAATTATCAATACGTTTTTGTTTGATTTTTTTCTGTTGATTTTTAAAACCACAATAGCTGATTCTTAACCACATTCTTCCTCTAAAACTGGTAAATAAACATGACAAATATAAGTGTGTACTTTAATGCAATGCAGACCACACAACTGTGTCTATAGTCTTTTCTTTTTGATATCATTTTACTGACATGTTTACAATATCACAATTTGATTATTTATCATCAATGTTTATGTTTTAAGAATGCAAACTAACGTCACTTACTGCAGTTGCCAGAGAGAGAGAGAGAGAGAGAGAGAAAGAGAGAGAGAGAGAGAAAGAGAGAGAGAGAGATTTTTGAAAGGGTTCATTAGAATGGAGGCGCCTCAACACGTTGGGCGCCAGGACTGGCTAGGTATCATAGCATTGTGATCGTAGTGCGGTAGGAACAGCCATGATGTAGCATGTGTTGGTAGTGTACGTCAGCTATGTATGTATGTATGTATGTGTGCATGTATGTATGTATATAAGCATATGCCTTAAAGCTTAGACCGATCATAGCAGGACCTGCATGTGAAACCCACAGACTTTGTAACTTCTTGGACATTCTCCTAAGACCCGTCCTAAAACACAAACAGAGCTACATACGAGATGACCTGAACATGCTAAATCATCTGCCAAAATTGCCAAATGAACCCACAACTTTTGTTGCTTTCGATGTTATCAACCTATATACTTATATAACCCATGACTACGGAATAACTGCAATAAAATACATGCTAGACACATACGAATCTGAACTGCCGACACGCATTGAAAAACATTTCATCACTGACGGGCTAAAGTTCATCCTCCAAAACAGAGAGAGTAAGCTTTTGACAGTTTTATAGATGTTTCAAAATTATGATGCTATGACGTTAGGTGTTTCCATTATTTTGTCCAATCCCTGTACACACACATACACACACACACAGGTACCAACACAAATATAAGCCTGAGATTTGAGTCAGATTTGTTTACAGGTGTAGTGTAGATATAAGAACAACATGAATAGTCTTTAAAATTTACTAGACCTGTTTCAGTAGAATTTTTTTAATGTATTTATAGATTACATCATTGAATAAATTCACCAACATCAGGTAAAATTTAGAACAGGTAGAAATAGACACAGTAACTGTTGGATGATGACCTATCCAACAATCAACATGATGAATATAAGTATTCATCATTTCTTACTACGGATAGGGTTCGATCATGATCAGTCGCTGAAAGGGATGAAGGAGTTAAATAGTTTTTATCCAGATCCTGACTACCTTCTTTTTCTCTGTCTGTGTGTGTGTCTGTGTGTTTACATGGTTCAACTCTTACCTGCTCCTTCAGATAATGCAGTACATAAGCCTGGTGCAAGAGCGGACACTTCTTTTGCTGCTTTAAAATACGTGTCGATCTCGGCGTATAGAACCCCAAATGAATTTGTGTAACCAACACTGCAGGCGGCAATGTACATGCCACAAAATACCAGAATGCACTGGGTAATTCTTTGGTACCATTTGTTTCTGAAAAGACACACAAAAAAAAGCAAAAGTATATTTTAAGCACTGTAATGTTTTGTAAAGGTCATTGTCAGTAGACGAAGATATGTGGCCTAATTATTACGGTGTTCCACTCACAATTGCAAGATCATGATTTCGATTCTTGGACTAAGTGTTATGTTCTCAAGCAAAATATTTTATTTCATGTTGCTCCAATCCATTGAGCAGTAAATGTGTAACCCTGCAACAGATTGGCATCCTGTTCAGGGAGGATACTGTAAGCTTGGTCACTTATATGCCACGGAAACTAGGTATGAATCCCAGGACTGAAGAAAACGACGTTTAGGAGTTGATGATGATTGTCATTTAGTTGTAACATCATCGTCTTTAATTAACAGTGTCATACTGAGTTGGTGGCAGGTTGGCAACGATACACAAAGACAAATACAACAGACAAACAAAAGGCCATTTCTGGATCATTTTAGGCCCATCTAAAGCTGTATGGTCAAGAAGTTCACTTTGCAGCCATATGGTTTCAGGTTCAGTCCCACAACACAGCACCTTGGGTAAATGCCTTCTACTGCAGCCTTACAGTTTGTGTCTATCAAATTCATTTAGACAGTTTAGCCCAGAGCTATATTAGAAGATGTGGCACATTGAGACTGAACATGAAACCACGTGGTTACAAAGCGAGCTTCTTAACTACACAACCACGCCTGTCCTAAAGCGAGAAAACATAAACCAAATGAATAAGTATAGAAGTACAAAGGAGATGTGTTTAGCACTGAAAATACAGTTTGAGGCCAGAGTTCAATAATGATAAAGGGTGCTTTTAGAAAATAGAGGGTTTATTAATCAAACAGGCGACCTTATTTTGAATCTATAACATTCCAGCATATCGTTCACCAATACTGAATGTAAAGCAAGATAAAATAGTGATTACAAAAGGTAGGACGTCATAAACAAAGGAAAAAGAAAAGAAAAATCTCAGATTAAATTTAATGGTAAATGATAAGATTGGATTGGCAACGTATCTAAACATTCACTCTGCTTCTCCCCTGGTCTCTCTCTCTCTCTCTCCCTCCCACTCATTCTCTATATAATATGCAATATAATACAGGGTGCTCAAAGAGTCTCTCCGCAGTAAATCTTTCATCCTGTTCCTCACCATGGCACTACTTCAAGAATTTTACGGTGAACGGATTATTTCAAAGGGACTTTGGCCACCACAATCACCTGGTTTAACACTGACAGGCTTTTTATCTGGGGAGCAAGTAAAAGATCAGTGTACAAGAATCGCCTGAAAACTATTAAATACTTACTGCAGAGAGACCTTTTGAACACCCGATATAATATATTATGTGTGTGTGTGTGTGTGTGTGTGTGTGTGTGTGTGTGTGTGCGTTCACACACACACACACACAAGTGAGTGGACAAGCTAAAGAAAGTGGCACTTGATGCCTTTGGTAGGAGTTACATATATTATTTCATAACAGTTTAATTCAGCTCCATGCAACTTAAAGTTTGGTGAAAAGAATTTCTCTCCTCAGGCTCATACAAAGCAGTGAGATGGATCCAAGATGGCTTCTGGATATTGGGTCACTATGGGTCAACAGAGGTCAATGGCGTTATTAATATGGTAGCAATGACAATTCCAGTTTTGTCTTACAATATATATATATATATATATATATATATATATATATATATATATATATATATATATATGCAGCACAAAGTTTTGTCAGTAAACAGGTCATGGTTTCAAAGCGACAAAAATATTTTGACACAAATTAAATTTAAATGTTGAAGTGAATCTAATTGCTTTTTTTTTTGTGTGTGTGTTTTTAAATGGCTTATAAACATCTTCCATCCTGCAACTGTGTATATATATATATATATATAAATAAATGATAATGCAGATGGGTTGCAGTTCACCACAGCTGTTTCAGACATGTTGTATATCAGTATACATTGCTGGTACACAGGAGCACTATCCCTGAATCTATCTTGGTGCTTTTACTATCTAAATACTTGATTCCTTTGAATCCTCTGAAAATATATACACAATATATATATATATATACAATATATATAAAATATATATACAATATATACAATTGCTCCAAATTCTGTTGAGCAGCATTCATGAACACTTGACCAACGGTTTGCAGTGGGGAGACAATGTCCAGTAATAAACATTAACTCAATCGATCTCTCATTAGGACTTCAATGGCCGAAGACTAGCCAAGAGTCTGAAACTCAGAATGCCAAGGATTTGAATCAAATTGTTTTGTTCTATGCACACACACACACACACACATACATACACACAAGTTTTCTTCAGTTTTCATCTACCAAATTTCCTCACAAGGCATTGGTCGTCCCAGTACTACAGCAGAAGACACTTGCCCAAGGTGCCATACAATAGAACTGAACACTAGACCACCTGGTTAGAAAGCAAGTCACACCTAAAAGTGCAAATTCATTTTTCATGGGTAAAAATAATGTCAACAGATGTTACACTTATGTTTGGAGAGATAATTAACAAAAGGTAAACACACGTACATATATGAATATGGATACATACACATAGTCACATTCACAAACATATAGACAAAGATGTACAGACACATATGTAGACGTTCACTTTAGAGTCTAGAGTGTCAGGACAAAGTACATCTTAATCTAAGAGTTTAACAGGTAATCAAGCATAAAATCTTAAACACTTAAGCCAATCCTCTGCATATGTGTGTGTGCATGTGTACGTGTGTGCATGTGTGTGAGTATCTACATCTATATATATATATATATATATCATCATCATCATCATTTAACGTCTACTTTCCATGCTAGCATGGGTTGGATGATTTGACTGGGGACTGGCGAACCAGATGGCTGCACCAGGCTCCAATCTGATCTGGCAGAGTTTTTACAGCTGGACGCCCTTCCTAACGCCAACCACTCCAAGAGTGTAGTGGGTGCTTTTTACATGCCACCGGCACAAGTGCCAGTAAGGTGAAGCTGGAAACGATTGCACTCAAATGGTGTTTTTTACGTGCAACCGGCACGGGAGCGAGACCGCTGCTCTGGCAGTAATGCCGCTCAGATGGTGCTGTTAGTGCTCCACTGGCACGGGTGCCAGTCATCAAATTTGGTTCAGTTTCGATCTCACTTGCCCCAACAGGTCTTCGCAAGCTGAGTTTCGTGTCCAATGAAGGAAGGTTGGTATGGGTGCCAGTCATCGAATTTGGTTCAATTTCGATTTCGATTTCACTTGCCTCAACAGTTCTTTGCAAGCAGGGTTTTGTGTCCAAAGAAGGAAAGGTATGCATAAGTGGGCTGGCTACACCCCTGGTAAAGGCCATGGGTTATGGTCTCACTTGTCTTGCCGGGTCTTCTCACGCACAGCATATTTCTATATATATATATATATACATATATTCACACACAGACACACATGTACATTCACCCACACACACACAGATATGAAGTGAGATCACAGCTGTAGCCTCTACCAGTGTCGCATAATCAGCCCACTTAAAAGTAGCTTTTGGATTGTGAGTCAAGTACATCAATATCAAAATCAAATCAAACCACAATCAAATGGAAATTGTAGTTGTGGCTGATGCTAGTGCCACCTGTCTGGCTCCCCGTGCCAGTGGCACGTAAAAATCACCATCCGAATGTGGTCGATGCCAGCCCCGTCTGGCCCCTGTTCCTGTGGCACGTAAAAAGCACTACATTCTCGGAATGGTTGGTGTTAGGAAAGGCTTACAGCGGTAGAAAACATTGCCAGATCAGATTGGAGCCTGGTGCAGCCACCTGGCTTCCCAGACCCCCAGTTGAACCATAGAACCACTTTACAGAATGCATTGGGTACTTTTTACATAATACTGGCACCAAAGAGGTCAACAAGTCACTTGCAAGACAAGGATCCATCAATTGAGAGGAGGAGTGGCATTGAGAGGAGGGGTGGCATTGAGAGGAGGAGTGGCATTGAGTGGAGGAGTGGCATTGAGAGGAGGAGTGGCATTGAGAGGAGGAGTGGCATTGAGAGGGGTGGTTTTATGCCAGGTGATGAGAAGTTAAACTATGATAGAAGATCAGAAACAAGCGTCTTGTTGTAAAGGAGATACGAGGTTACCCTAGTTGGGGAGAGAGAGAGAGGGTTGATGTGCTACAGTGTATCCTCATGGTACAGAGAAGTGAATGTAAGTGGAGAGGTAGAGAGGATTGGACAGGATGCATGAGCAGTTTTAACTTCCTCTATTATGGCCTGGAGGACTGTGAGGAGTTAAAGGCAACTGAGATCTGAGCCCTAGCAAACTCCTACCTGCATGCTGAATTCATCACATGGCTGACTTTCACCCTACTGACTGCATCACTATACATGACCTTTATGGCCCTAACAAGCCATTTGTCTACTCCTAACTTCCTTAAAGACCACCAGATAACAGAACAAAGGATGCTGTTCTCCAGATCAACAAATGCCAAGCACAATGGTTTACTTTTAGCTTTATACTTCTCTTGCATTTGTCTCACTAGGAAGATGGCATTCATATTACTCCTCCCTGACACAAAACCAAACAATGTCTCATCTAGTTTAACTTTATCCCTTATCAGTTGGGCTTTAATAATTCTCTCCACAACTTCCATGACTTTGTCCAGTAATTCGGTACCTCTTCAATTACTTCTAAGGCATCTCCCTTGTAACAGCCAAGTATAATACTGCTACACTAGTCATCAGACATGACACCTTCCTGTATAACTTGACTGACCATACAGGTAACTAGGCCATATCCTACTCCACCAGAGTCTTTTAAGCACCTCAATGGTAATTCTTGATGGAAAAAGAGCCTTCCCAGTCTTCATGTCCTTAATTGCCTTATCTATCATACTGCTGTGAACTAGGATAGCTGATCCCTCTGTTAGATCAATGTTGGAGAGACTCCCTTCTTCCAGTGCATTGTTCACATTTGATAGCCTTTCATAATAACAATTCTATGCCTCTTTCTTCTCAGAATCATTAAGTACAAGCATGTGATTATCTGTCTACACACATTTCTCACCTACAACACATCTCTTTTCTCTCTGATACACTGTTTTGCAATCTAGAACACCTCATGCTTCTGACCCTGATGTTGTAAAATATTGGCAAATCTACTTTCTGCTCAGCCCTTCACAATGTAAACCTGATATAATCTTCTGCTATCGGATATAATCCCTTATCACCACCATTTTTCCACTCTTTCCACACCTGATTTTTTGCTTTTATATTTCTGTCTACTTCCTTGTTTCATCATTATTCCACCCTTTGCCAGGCCAGGATCTTTCACAAACCACAGATTTGGTCTATAGTCCTCAGTAGGTTGTCCCACAGGAACTTCCAATTATCCTCCAAGCTATATCTCTAACTTCTTCCCCTTTTTCTCAAATGCTTTCATTAAAATATTTTAACATTTTTGCCTGTTTGTTGAATCTTTGAGCTTCTGTGACCTCTTTTCCCAAACTTGTTTGTTTGTCCAAGTCCTAGCTCTAATTCTGATGTCACTAACTACTTATCTATGCTGGGTTCTACATTCTTCAACTGAGAAAGACTTTGCATTTCCAAGCATCTGTTTGTCTCATTGTCTAGTAAAGATGTAGTCAATCTGACTCGTGTGCCCACTGGATTGATAGGGGATCAGGTGGCTAACTGGCTGGTTGCCTGAAGCTAACGTTGCAAATCATCAGATCATTTGCATGACAGAGCTCCAGGAACCTTGTTCCCTTCTAATTTCTAGAGCCAAAACCATAACCCCCACGAGGATACTGCATGATATGTCCGTTGAAGTAATCAGCCACAATAATCCAGTCTCTATCATTTGTTGTTGAGATAGTATGCAAAAGGACCTCATAAAAATTGGTCTTTCTAATCATCTGTCAGTCCAGAATGTGGAGCATAGACAGAGATAAATATAACTGTTGATTTATCTCAGGTAAGTCTCAGCTTAACAATCTCATCACACATTCGGACTATCTAAATTACCTTATCTACCAATTTTTCTGCCAAAAGTATGCCTACACCACCCATCTTATAACTGCTGCCTACAAAAATGAATTTGTACCTATGTTCTTTGCCCGTGGGGAATGTAGCAGAGGATCTCTTCGATCTTGCCTCTTGCACACCACACATCTACATAACAAAACTCAATTTTTTCAGCAATCTCACCAGTCCTACCTTTCGTTGCACCTACATTGATAATGGCTGACCTAAAGTAGTTGAACTTGTAAGGAAGAGGGGGAAGACAGTTGGAATATGGCTGTTGTCAGTGCCTGTGAGAAAGAGTTGTGTGAAAACTTGTCAGCTGGCAGAGATATCTCATTCATAGATAATAATTAATTTACTCAATGAATTGCAATTTCCTAAATTCTGTACACCATCTAGAGTAAGAGCAGCAAAAGGGAGGGCAATAGAAGAGGATAGGGCTTCAGATTGGCAAGAAGAGAGGATGGGATGCGTACATAGCAAGGCTTAAATATCTATATGCATAAGCAAACACACATGTATACATCTAGCACATATATATATATATATATATATATATATACACACATGTGCATGCATATATGTATATATATATATATATATATATATATATATATATATACACCTCTTACAGCCAGGCATGCATACATGTATATGGTGGCAGAAATGAAAGCACCCAAATATCATATTTATACCAACAGGACAAGTGGGGAAGCATAATGAGTTGCCGGGAGCAAAAAGATTTATTGGGTGAATCATACCAAATCTGATACTTGAGCTCAATGCAGCCTTGCAGTTTGCCAGATCCTGTCAAACAGTTCAACCCATGCCAGCATGGAAAACAGATGGTAAATGATAATAATAATGATGATGATGATGAGGGGGAAGGAGTTAATAATATCCAATCACAACTCTTGTAGTAATCGATTTATTCTCTACCTTTGGTCTAATTCCCTGTTCTTATCTTTTGAAGCCTTTTTCTTGAATTTCTCTTCCTCCAACTAAATGGCCCATAAATAGCACCATTTGAGCGTGATCGTTACCAGCATCACCTTACTGGCTCCTGTGCAGGTGGCACGTAAAAAACACCATTTTGAGCATGGCCATGCCAGTACCGTGTGACTGGCCCTTGTGCTGGTGGCACATAAAAAGCACCTACTACACTCTCGGAGCCGTTGGCGTTAGGAAGGGCATCCAGCTGTAGAAACTCTGTCAAATCAGATTGGAGCCTGGTGCAGCCATCCGATTCACCAGTCCTCAGTCAAATTGTCCAACCCATGCTAGCATGGAAAGCAGATGTTAAACGATGATGATGATGATATATATACACACATACATATATATATATATATATATGTAAATACATATATCTATATCTATATATATATAGTGTAGTATATTGCCACTTAAGTGTGGCTGACCCCTAGGGGTGGATGTTACTGTTGCTTTTAGCCCCAGGAGGACATCTCCTCCATCTGGCTTATCGACACACTACTGTGTCCTGTTTGCCAAGGGAAGTTATCCCTCCCATCATGATCTGTAGCACGAACGGACCCGGGTTTCAGGGTTATTTCCCTTCGTCGGCGTTCAATAGCCACTGATCCTTGATGAGAGAGACAAAATCTTGGCAATTATATATCTACTTTTCCAGTGAAATTCTTCACTGATATCGAAAAGGTGAAAACAAGCAATGTTAATTCTCTAAATGAAGTATTAACAGTAACTGCACGATAAAGTGTAGTATATTGCCACTTAAGTGTGGCTGACCCCTAGGGGTGGATGTTACTGTTGCTTTTAGCCCCAGGAGGACATCTCCTCCAGCTGGCTTATCGACACACTACTGTGTCCTGTTTGCCAAGGGAAGTTATCCCTCCCATCATGATCTGTAGCACGAACGGACCTGGGTTTCAGGGTTATTTC
>NC_142950.1:38203156-38215656 GCF_046866305.1 Octopus bimaculoides | reverse complement strand
TGCTCAAAAGTGACAGGACCTTGGACTGAGAGATGTGATGGGTGCAGTCCGGATTGGGACCCAGCCATAAAAAAAAAGAAAAAAAGACTATGAGTTTAGTTTTGTCTGTAAATTACTGAAAATGAATATCCCTTTGGGAATGCACTCTCACACTGATTGACGACAAGATTTAACGAAGGTCTTAATTAAACAATCATCTGAGGAGATACATTTTACACCTTGGATGTCTTTCTTCCTCCCTTTCTCTCCCTCTCATGATATATATATATATATGTGTGTGTGTGTATTTATATACATTCTTATGTATACATGTGTGAATTGTGTGTGTATGTGTGTGTGTGTGTGTGCATGCACATGTATGCTGTAAAAATATTCGACCATATCAGAAGTATTTGCATCTAAATTATGTTCAGAAGCCATTCAGAATGTCCAACGTCCACGTTGCTGTTATTCAATCCCACACCAGCCGTTTGGTAGTCTGTCTGCATGGATGTACGTGTGTGTTTGTGTGTGTGTGTGTTTGTGTCTAGTTTCATTGATATTTTTTATAAATCTAGATTAGTTCCACTTCTGCTGTTCTGTTGGCCAGCATTTGTCTGCTTCATCTCTTCTCTTTCAATCTCTTCTGTGTATGTGATACATACACACACATATATGTGTATATATATATATATACATATACATATATATATATATATATATATATATATATATATATATATATATATATATATACATACATACATGTGTGTGAGAGAGAGAGAGAGAGAGAGGCATGCACATCGCAACTTCCCAGCTGTTACCCATTTGTTTGTTCAAGTGATCTAGTCATGCATTGGTCGGAGTCAACTACCCAACTATGTCCAAACTGGGTGGTGGGGTTGGGGGTGTCCGTCATCAGGTGGAAGGTTATTCGAGACACATCAGAAACACCTGTCACCAGAGATTCATTGCCATGTCCACCATGGTTTACCCTGCTTATATACACATATGTTGTTTTATGTAGGGAAGGATGTGTATATTGTGTGTGTGTGTGTGTGTGTGTGTGCATGTACACACACACACACAACTATACTTTGCTTCATCCACCCCAGTGGTCACTTGGTCTGACTTTTTATGCTATTTTCTGTTTCATTTTTTTCCCTTTTTCAAGTTATGTTTCTGTCTGGTCTTTATTCTATTTATCTGTCTGTCTGTCCCAGTGTGTGTGTGTGTGTGTCCATTTGTCCTATCTCTCTGTTGGTATGTCTGTCCATTTGACTGTCCATGTGTCTGTCTACAATGGAGGAGTATGACTTAGTGGTTAGGGTGTTGGACTCATGCTTGTAAGGTTGTGGTTTCAATTCCTGGACCAGGCAATGCATTGTGTTCTTGAGCAAGACACTTCATTTCCCATTGCTCCAGTTCACTCAGATGGCAATAGTGAGTGGCCCTGCAACTGACTGGCATTCCACCCATCCACAGAATCCAGGAAACTTGACCTCTTATGAGTTTTATATGACTTCGGAATGAGCTTTATCCCTTTAGTTTTATCAGTCTACCAGTGTTTCTACTTACCTCTCTATCTACCTGTCCATCCATCCATCCATCCATGTACCTGTCATGCATTCATCTCTGTCCTTCTCTCAGTTAATTGAAGCTGTATAGGAACCCGTAGAAGAAACCTGACCATTTCAATTCGTATGTCCATCTGCTCTGTTGGTGGGTGACAAAAAGACACATATAGATATGATAGACTTATCCATTTATCAAATTTCACTCACAAGGCATTGGTCAATCTCAGGTGGTAAAAGACACCTACCTGAAAGAGGCAAGCAGTGGGATTGAACCATAAACCTCATGTGAACTTCTTAACCACACAGTGAAGTCTACTCCTATAAGTATCAAATGACTTGATTCTGTCATATAAATGGATGATGAGTGCTGGTGGAGAGGGGGGAACAAACCCCTCGTGTGTGTGTGTGCTCTCAGTGGAAAGTAGTTGTGACAGATGAAGACCAAGACATGAGACGTGAGATTAGATCTCTAGATGCTGGACTTCAAATTTGAGATGCGAGTTGACACAGGACTGGGATATGTGGAAAGTTCCGTTCCACTCCATATCTCACTTCCATTGACAGCACACACACACACACACACACACACACACACACACACACACACACACACACACACACAGGGGTTTATTTCTTGCCAGCCCCACCTCCCACCAGCACTCATCCATTTATGACAGAACCAAACCATTTGATATTTATAAGAAGAAAAACAAACAAAAATCAAAACTAAATGAAGCTGATGAGGATGATGTGGGCAGCTTTATGGTAAAAGACATTCTAACTATAGCACTCCTGTTTTTTTTTTTAAGGTATATTGGTCAGGCTGTTGTGGACAGATTTATAACCAAAGAGACATCCCAACTGTGACCTTCCCATCATTAGCACCAGTGTAAAACAGTGTAGCATCTATTACAATTTTGCAATGTGTCCTTCCATTTTTAACATGGTAAGATCTAATTTGAATGGGATTTAGTTTCTTTCTTTTTGGGTGGGCGATTGAGTAAGCACATTTCATATGGCTGTCTCATTGATTTATTGTTCTGATCATTGTTGTTGTAGACGTTATTGTGCCCAAATGCTATTGTTAATCTTCTTGTTGTTTCTACGCCCATCCATCCGCACATCCACACCCACACACCCACAAGCTATTCACTCTTGCCATACATGACTTGCTCTGTTTACAGTTGCTGTTCATACAAGGACTCTCGTTGCGTGGTTAGACGAATGCACAGCATTTCAACGACATGCACAAACTTATTGCCAGAGTCAGCTCTTATGGTTTGTCATTGATTTCTTGTTGAGTTTGCTTAGGTGTATAAATATATATATACGTGTGTATGTATGTATATACATTGCTTGTAGTTGTTGTTGTTGTTGTGATAGTGGCTGTTGTTGCAGTATTTGTTGTGGTAGTTGTAGTAAGTACCAGTCATATACTGGCTGTCAACACTGCTAGCCTTCTGCTTATATTAAAAACATTATCATTGTTGTTGTTGTTGTTAAGGCAGTGAGCTGGCTGAATCGGTAGAAGACCAGGCAAAATGCTTAGCGGCATTTCTTCCGTCTTCACATTCTGAGATCAAATGCTGCCGAGGTCAACTTTGCCTACCATCCTTTCAGGGTCAGTAAATTAAGTACCAGTGAAACACTGGGGTTGATGTAATCAACTAGTCCCCTCCACACAAATTTTAGGCCTTGTACCTTTAGTAGAAAGGATTATTATTATCATTGTTGTTGTTCCTAGGCTGAGTTGTTAGTGCATTAGACAAAATACCTTCCTGTAATTCTTTTCGGCTCTTTACATTCTGAGTTCAAATCCTGCTGAGGTCAACTTTGCCTTTGATCTGTTTGGGCATCAATGAAATAATGAACCAATCAAATACTTGGGTTGATGTAATCGATTGTTCCTTTCCCTCCACAATTTTCAGACCATGTACTTATGTTCAAACCAGTTGTTGAGGGTGGGCAGAAGTGGATTGGTAAAATTGTTGGAGCTTTAGACAAAATACTTTGTAGTATTTGTTCCAATGCTCTACATCCTGATTTCAAATCCCACCAAGGCCAACTTTGTCTTTCTTTTCTCCAGAGTGGGAAAATAAACAATATTTTTAAAGAACTAGTCAAGGATGTGGGTTGATAAATTCAAGGATTCCCTTCCCGCTAAACTTTTGGCCTTATTTTTTGAGCATCATCCGGAGTATTTGAGCAGTGCCAAGCAGTGCTCCACCCTTTTCTGCAAGTGTTCCACCCTTATTGCAGCCCCAATTTGTTCCATGTACTTCTCAAGATTTTTACTCACTGTTCCCAGGACTCCGACAATCATTGGTACTACTACCACCTTTTCCATCGACCACAACTGCTTGACCTCCCAAGCTAACCTGTTATATCTATCGACTTTTCTTTCTTCCTTATCGCATACCTTGTTGTCAGCTTGGCATGCTATATCCATGATCCAGCATCGTTTGCTTTATTATTATTATTATTATTATTATTATTATTATTATTATTATTGCAGCAAACTGACAGAATCTTTTGTCTGCCAGACAAAATGCTTGATGGCATTTTGTCCGTCTTTACGTTCTGAGTTCAAATTCCACCATGGTCGCCTTTGCTTTTCATCCTTTCTGGGTCAATGAAATTAGTACCAGTTGAGCACTGGGGGTAGTCAATGAAATCGACTTACTTCTTCCGCTGAAATTACTGGCCTTGAGCCAAAATTTGACCCCCTCCCCCGCATTGTTGTTGTTGTTGGTGGTGGTGATAGTAGTAGAAGTAGTAGCAGCAGCAATAGTGGTAGTAGTAGCTGATTCGCTTATTGTATTTTACAGTTGCTTTATATGGTTGCAGAGGGGAGTACAATGGTGTCATACATAGTTTTGCTCTTTAGCGGTGGTGGAAGTAGTAGTAATAGTGGTGGTGGTGGTGGTAGTTTCCTCTTTATGCAATGTTGAGCACAATATCTGTTGTAGCTTTGTTCGGTAGTAATGGTAGTAGTAGTGGTGGTAGTGGTGGTGGTAGTAGTAGATGTTATTATTTTGTTTGCCTTAGTCTTCGTGGCCAAGGCTATGCTGGAGCGCTGCCTTTAGTTGCTAGTTTTGTAATTGCATTTGGGACTGCAGTAATGGCTGGTTGGTGTTGTCCGCAGCTCTGTAGTAATAGTGGTAGTGGTGTTGGTGGTGGTGGTTGTAAAAGGAGTAGAAGTTGTAGTAGTGTCATGGTGTCATTTGTTACAGTACCTAACATAGCATTCATGGTTCTTGTTGCAAATGCTGTTTGCTTCTTTTACTTAGATTTGAACCCAGAACTTTTTAGCTCATTCTCAAAATAAATATTTACATGTTTTCAGTGACATTTTGTCATATACACACATATATGCAATGTCTTTTACACAGTTTCTGTTTACTAAATTCACTCACAAGACAATGGTTGACCAAGAAGACACTTGATCAAGGTGCCATGCAATGGGACTGAACCCCAAATTACATGGTTGCAAAGTAAGCTACTTAAACACACATACCTAAATAGTAGGTCATTTAACTCTTTAGCATTCAAACTTGCCGTAACCAGCCCAAATATTCTACTTGTTCAAATTGGCCACATCCTGCCTCTCATACCTACCCTACAATGTTATTCTAAAAACAAACCATTACATCATTGAAATCTCAAAACTACAAGACAATGCAGGATTAATTGAAGACAATGTTAATGAATAAACAATACAACTGACTGAAGAGTAATTAATCTCAATGCTAAGGGGTTAATCTTTTCTTTGTAAATTCTTTTACTAGTTTCAGTCATGAAACTGCGGCCATGCTGGGGCAACTCTTCAAGGCCTTTTGTCAATCTCTTCAACTCCATACTTATTTCAACAAAACAAGCTTCTTCACCATGCAGCCATGTCTGCATCTGAATCACTAAAAACCCTTTTCACAAAGAAAAGCCTCACTTCCTCCCCACCCACCCACCGTCCCATATTTGTTTTGATTCGAGTTGGCAACATTCCTTAGTACACTCCACCATGACTAAACATGTGAAGTCGATGAGCGAGGAACAACAAAAGAACTTAAAGAACCTATTAATTACAAAGCAGTGGAAACATTTTCTTTTTTATAAATAACCTTTAATTACAGGTGTGTTTTAGTGAAAAGGTATTTGTTAGCTTGGCTTTCTTTCTAGAAAGTCAACTTTCTCTCGTCATAAGCAATATGTTATGGTGTCAAGGTGCAGGGATTTTAGCTGTTCATCTCTGGCGACAAATTTATTTGGGTTCGTACATGATCATTCCTTTGCTCCTTAAAATATGAAATTTATGTTTTTCACTAGTTTCCCTTCTTTGTTTCTATTTATATAAAGATTTTGATCATCATCAGTAGCTGTTGATACACCCTATGACTGGAAAAGTCAGTATGGTCATGGTTGGAACGCCTTTCATTAACATATTTATGTATTTATAAGATAATTACAATGAACAGGGAGATTAGTGTTCCTGTATATTTTTTTTTTCTGCAGTTAATTTCTGCAGCAGATTTCATTTAAATTTGTCTGACACACGTTTCTACTGCCTAAGCCATCTCCCAGGGGCTTTTGTATCCAGTGACTCTTGACTGTTTATTAGACTATGCAACTTTATTCAAGGTCCATCACTGATGTGGTCCTTACAACTTGATGTGGTTAGCTATAGCCTGGATTATAGCTGGGTACTTGTACAGTTCCCAATCATCTCTATCTGTATATCCTTGATATTAGCCACCCTCATTATGACACCACATTTCCTCAACCTAACACTCTTTGCACCCTTCTCATTTTATCATATAATACCCCAACCCCCATAGGGGGTCTATTATCGATTTTATTGAAATTATATTAGCCTATAATTGAACTGGATGTTAATTTAACATGTATACAAAGTTTTGTGAAGATTGGTTCACTGGTATGGGCTGCAAGATGGTGACAGACAGACAGAAATTGGCATTTATAAATAAGAAGATACATATATATGTATATTAAAATTAAAGTGTGTTGAGGCTTAGAGGCTCATTATGCCAGAGATTATCCTGGCTCCCAGAGCATTTAAGCAAATGACAGTAGTGCAAATCCCTCCCTCTCTTGAATGGGATGCCAACCTGCCACAGCTGTTGCTAAAACTCATTTTCAGGTGATATCACTTAAGTAACATTAATCAAGAACATGTGTTGCCTGGTTGGAGAATCAAACTCACAACCTGACAATCCCAAAACTATAGGTTGCATGCTTTCACTATGTATATATGTATATACATAGGTTTGTTTGTGTGTGTGTATTTATTTGATATATTTATCATTGTACTTTACATAATTATAGAATAACCCATCAAATTAATGTAGAATTGTTTTTATCATAACTGAATACAAAAACAAACATATATATTGTGTACATGCATGTCTATCTGTCTATGCTATGTCTCTCGTTCTCACTCTCTCTCTCTCTCTCTCTATATATATATATATATATAAACATTACTTTTAGAATTTAGTTTTTCTGATTTGGGTAGGTCTTCTTGGAAACTGCATATCCCCACCAGCCATCCTAGCCCTTTGTCATCTCCCTTGTGAGGTTGAAGTTCCTAGCATCATCCTTCGTTCCAATGTCTTCTTGAGTCACTTTCTTTTGCAATCTCCATCCATGTCCAGACCAGTGCAGTCTTCTTTTTTGCTCACTACATCTGATTCCTCTTTTTGCCCAAGTTTTACCTTCAGCATATTTATTCTATCTTGTCCACACACATTTACATTCTACATCCAATGGCACATGTCTTCTCATGTCCTCTACATTCAAGGCCCACATCTCATGCCATGCAGCATCACAGTTGTAACACAAGCATCATACAATCGGCCCTTCACTCTGAGGCAGAAGACCTTCATTGCTAGCATTGGAAGCATCTCTTTGAACCTCTTTCCCCTGTCCACTATGTTTTTGATGTAAGCCCCCCCCCCCCTCCCCCAACTGCTAATTATATCTCCTAGGTGACAAAACTTATTGACTACTTCTAGTGAGCCATCTGGATATTTAAGATGGTCTATTATATATATGTGTGTATGTGTGTGTAAGAGAGAGAGAACATATGTATATTTATACTCAGCCACCACTACCATCAGTCGAAACATACCATTTTACACCCTTTCACACACATACATGCTCACATGCATATATACATTGCCTGCACCCCCCCTAAAACACACATTCAATACTTTTTCCTCAACCTCTCCCTCCACACCTTACCTCAAACCTATTCGTTTTAGAATCAATATAAATCAATCAATTTCTAGAATGCTCTGTTTGGTTTTAGTTTTGATTTTTTTTTTTATCATTTTCTTTCTGTTTTTCTTTTTCAATTTTTATTGTTTTGTTTTGTATCCATTTTCATTGGACAATTTTAACGTGACAAAACAGCCAGGCTGGAGATTGAAGTTTTTTTTCCTTTCATAGCTATTGTCTCTTCCTGCCTTGGATTAACCCCTGACCAACACATTCATACACAGTGATCATCGGCTACCAAATGGTCAACAATTTTAACTCTTCTGTATCAAAGCTAGCCTATCGATGCTTCTGTACTAAAGAACATGGAATTATTTCAGCTAATCACAAACAGCAAAACAAAACTAAAAGAACGTAAGGCTGTTATTTGAAAAGGAAAAATATGCAAACAAGAAGAAATTGTCTTTATTGGGACCATTTATACAAGAGGAAAAATATAAGTGTTTTACATATTTCTAAATCACATATAAACAAAACAAGAAGACTATCTGAATCACAATAGGGAGAGAGAAAGAGAAGTGTGTGTATATTTCAGAGATGTGCTTGTTTGGAGAATAATTTCATCTTAGATCAAGTGTTGAAACTAAAATAATTACGACGTGGAAAACTCATTTTAAGCCATTCAAAAACTGTTAACTTTATTTAAACAATGTGACCTGGTCACAGTTGGTTTGCCAAAAATTTTGACACCAAATAATAAATGTTTAAATATATTTTTGAATAGAGTGGGTCTTTATTTTCCTTTATGAGGGCAACAATCTTAATCTATCACATGCAATTGCCAGTAATCATCTGCTCCTTGGGTGTCTTTAGTGGACTCACATTTAGTAACCTCTCCCTCGAACAATGCAAATAATAAAAATTTGTACAAGGTGAAAAAACAAAACATGCCAGTTATAATATAAAAAACTTTATAAAAAAAACTTCCAAATTTCAAAAGACAAGGAAAAGAACGAAGGATATATTCTGGAAGAGATTCACATTTTCTTTTTTATAGCATAAAGATTAGTGATTCAATAGCTGGGTCCCTGTTGCCTTGTAAGAGTTTAACATTTGATTTAAAGCTTTCCCCTTGTGTCTGTTCCCTGGTCTGTAGTTTTTATTATGTAGATTGATATGGGATACTTGGGTTAGAGACGTGAGCAAGTATAAAGGAACAAAAAAGGTGAAAAACCTTCGAGTCAATGTTGAGGGAATTGATGTTAAAGTCTGCAGTAGAAATGTCATCTGATGACAGCGAGAATGATGGACCCAGCATTGGTAAATATCATAAAATACCTGTTGATTTGTTCTTCTAAATGTATGTGCATGTGTGTGTGTGTGCTTATGTGTGTGTCTGTCTGTTTTCCTTATCTGTTTCTCTCTCGCTTATATATATATATATATATATATATATACCATCTAACACTCAATCTGTTAGTCTATCCATCTATCACTTTATCTCTTTTGCTCTCTCTCTCTCACACACATGCTCACACTGTCTGTTTGTTTACAATTATCTGTCTACTTGTCTCTATATCTCTCCCTCTGTCTGTCTATATAAATATCCACATATATTTATCTATCTCGTTACCCATCCATCTAATATGATGTCTGTCCCAGTATTAAACTGTTCCCCTTCAAATATTTTTCTCTTTCAGTTTCGGTTAATGACTTATTTCATCAATGAAGCTACACCTCTTCGAATACACATTTTATACACACACTTTGATTATACATTTTATACACACACTTTGATTATACATTTTATACACACACTTTGATTATACATTTTATACATACTCTCTTTCATTCTACATACATTATAAGTATATTGCCTCAAACATGCAGATGCATGAATACATTACATCAAGATTCTTATTCCTTCCTTACTCATATCTTTTTGTTTACATATCTAGTGATCAAACCGTTAGTGTTTGTCTACCAAATCCACTTACAAGGCTTTGGTTGACCTGAGGACCTAGTACAAGACACTGGCCCAAGGGGCTCTTCAGTGGGACTGAAAATGAAACCATGCGGGTGGGAAGCAAACTTCTTAAGCACAGAGCCATGTTTGCTGATACATACATATATATATAAAAAGCACCACCTGAACGTGATCGTTGCCAGGCCCGCGTTACTGGTTCCTGTGCCGGTGGCACATAAAAAGCAACCACTACACTCTCAGAGTGGTTGGCGTTAGGAAGGACATCCAGCTGTAGAAACACTGCCAGATCAGATTGGAGCCTGGTGCAGCCATCTGGTTCACCAGCCTTCAGTCAAACCGTCCAACCCATGCCAGCATGGAAAATGGACGTAAAGCCAGCACCCAGTAGGTGTGTGAACTAAGCATGTAGCCACATTGATCAATTATACTTTGGTTTTTGTGTTCTTGTGTCATTGTATAAAATAAGAAAGTATATTAAGCAAAGCAAGGTGTTTAATGCATTTTTTTATTTTTCATTCAACAGAAAGTCGAGTGCGTTATATCATGGAAGATGTGATTCCACGTGAAGGAGATGTTGATATCATGAAGTTAGCAGAAGAGACAGTGTTGAATGCCAGGCATAAATCCCATGCAAAGGCAGAAACCATCAACAATTCTACCACAATGAAAGACCTTACAGAGTGTCCTAACCAGACCCCATTGCAATCAGCGTCTGATGAGGGCGGAGCTGGGAAATGCTGCAAAAAAGAGGACATGGTTCCATGTGAGTCATTGACATCACCATCGCGTCTGCCATCAAAAGAACCATCCACATCACCATCCACATCACCATCACAGCCACCTCCATCACCACCATTACCATCTGTGTCTCCTCCACCATTGCCAGCAGTGGAGGAAGAACCTTTGTGTCTGGAAGAAAGCCTCACATCTGTATCAACTCAGTCAGAGAAAAGTCACACATCTGTACAGACAAGAGATACCAATCAGTCAACATCGAGCATGACTGACAGCTTCGATTCCGTCTCCCAGTCTGCCAGATGTTGCAAAGCAGAGCATGAATTAGCTGCACTTGCAGTTCAGAAGAATGAAAAAACTTCGTCAAAGACATGCCATAGAAACCCTTCGGTGAAGAAAAGTTTGTCAACACAATGTACTGTAAAGGCCCAGAGCAAAACACCAAAATCTTTGCAGAGAAATCAATCTCTGGATTCCTGCATGAGTTCTACTGACTGTCTGTCAATTGCCAGTGTAGTTTCACCAATGCCAAAATATAATATCTCCAGCAGGAAAAGGTAAGGAAGCAAAAAAAAGAAAGAAAAATGGAAAGATACCATTTGTGAGGACATGTGTGTATGCCTCTGTGTATGTGTATGTGTGCCTACAAGTATCACACACACACACACACACATACATAATATCATCATCATCATCATAATCATCATCATTTCATGTCCATTTTCTATGGTTGCATCGGTTGAACAGCTTGACAAGAGCTAACAAGCTGGAAGGCTGCACCAGGCTTCACTTGTCTATTTTGGCATGGTTTCTATTATGGCTGTAGGCCCTTCCTAATGCCCACCACTATTCCGTTATTTGTTTACAAAACAAATATACGATAAAAAAAAATTGCCAACTTTTATTATATTCATTATATATATTGTTTCTGGTATAGATTAATATTACTAAGAAATATCACGGGTCCCTGGCACATTGGAAAAAAACAAAAACTGCCAGTACGGCCCATCAGATAAGTTGAGAAATAATGCACCAGAAGACAGTACAAGGGAGGTAATCCTTTCTTCAGAACATCTGACAGGATTGAAAATTTGAATTTGAAATTAAAGAATAAAGAAAAAAAATGCATAAAATATGCATATTTAATTGAATTTTTTCTTTTTTGCTTATTACAAAGGTTTGAGAATTTCTAGTCTTTCATAATCATGTATAGCACCATTTTCATTCTTTTAGAAACTTTTAGCCTAACATAACTCGAGTCTAAGAAATTAACCATTCTATGAAGTCAGACATTGCTTAAAGATGAAAATAATTCAAAATAATTCCATCTGAAAGAAATTCAGAGAATGTGTGTTTTTCTTTTCTTTTCTTCTTTCTTTCTTCTATTTTTTGTTCGTTGTAGAGCTTAAGTAGTTTATCAATGAAGGGAGAAGAGACAAGAAATTCTTAGTATATACATATATGTGTGTGTATATGTATATATATATATATATATATATATATATATATGTGTGTGTATGTATGCTGTGTTGTTAGGGAGCTCTACCATGCAAAAGTGTTCTTAAAGTAGGTAATACAAACAAAATTCACAAAAGCCATTTTCAATATCTTCTTTCATTAGTAGATATTAGTTTCCTACGAAATAGTAATCCCTCATTATATGGCGAAAGAGACACATACACGTCTGCATACATGCATAAACGTGTTTATATATATATATATATATATATAAATACACCCTGTTTTCTTGTATTTTCTTGGAACTAGATTTGAAGTTGGGCATGCTGGCCACGAGAGCCCCTGTGATATATACTCCTATCTGACACCGACGCAGCGCAAGGACCAACAAATTAAGGAACTAAAGAACCAAATTAAAGTAATGGGCAAACAGATGGAGGAAAAGGAACGAGACATTGAACTGTTGAAGAGTGAGCGTGGCCTGGAGACAGCAAGAATTTTTGAAGAAAGGACTGAACAGATACAGAAAG
>NC_142950.1:38078156-38198156 GCF_046866305.1 Octopus bimaculoides | reverse complement strand
CTAATTCAGAGGTCATGTCTTCTATGTTTATAATAGTGTCTTCTTACCCACTATGTGCATGTGTGTGCAACTCTTTGTTGTAGCACTGTGTTTATTTCCAAATGCCTGGCCATGGGGGGAATATTATCTCCCTTGGAACCTGGTGAGGGTTGGCAGCAGGGAGGGCATCCAGCCTACAAAGTATGCATCAATAAAACTCTGTCTTGTCAATGCAAATATGGAAATGTGGACATTAAAACAAGGGTGATGATGATGATGATGATTACATACATTGAATTTTAAAGCTGTCTTAGGTAGGAACTATTTTGGTATTTCTTATCAATTCTTTGCCTAAATATAAACAATATAAACAATATAATATCAATTTGATTCTGTAAAATAAGTCAAAGTCCATGGCTAAGCATAGCAAAGTATCAGTAAGCTGTATTTCCTTGTTGAGTCATTGTTTGGAAGCAGGCTTTCATTTTCTCGAAAATTGCTGATAAGCTTTGTTTTGAGGCCAACATTTGTTTACTTGACAATGTTCTACTCTTTTAGTGGTCATGATATTTTAGAATACAGAACAATTTAGAAAATTGAAACTTTAAACTATCAGGCTATTTTTTAATGGGACTTGTAGCTTTGTTCTTTTGATTGCTGCAATAAAGATGCAAAAAGACATTTTGACACAGCTCTTTTGGCATCACTCATTCATTGTTGCCTTATTTGGAATCAGATATTTTAATGTTTCTGTCATACGAACTTCAGGAAACCTGCCAGTCACCTAGTCACCTGCTGTTCTGGCAGACACACTAGCCAAATTGACTACATCCTCGCTAGAAAAAAGGAAAGATGGCTGCTTATAAATGCCAAAACCTTTCCAGGCGAAGAATGTACCCCACAACATAGACTAATAGTTAGTGACTTCAGGATCAGGGTTAAGTGGCTGCCCAGAAGACAAGCAGCAGGGAGAAGGGTCTGGAAGCTTAAAGATCCTGCGAATGGACAGAGATTTAGAGACATATTACTCAAAGCCTTTGATGAAATAGAAGGGGATATAGCTTCACATGATGTAGAAGACAACTGGAGGTTTCTATGGGACAACCTACTGAGGGCCACTGACCAGATCTGTGGATGGTGCAAAATCCCCTCTCGACCCAAAATAACATGGTGGTGGAACAATGTTGTTGACAGGGCTATTAAGGAAAAGAAACAGGCTTGGAAGGACTGGAAGAACGGTGGTAGCAGGGAATTGTATCAGACTGCCAGAAGAGAAGCTAGGGGACAGGTGTATTTAGCGAGAGGGGAAGCAGGTAAGAAAAGATTTGCCAATGTCCTATGCCGTGGGAACCAAAGACTTGAGGTATTTCGTGCTGCAAGACAGTGTGTGAGAGAGAATCGTGATGTCATAGGAGAGAAATGTGTCCACATGGATGATGGTTGACCTGCACTAAACATGGCTGCAAAGAGATAGGTTTGGAGACACCACTATGAAAAGTTGCTCAATAAAGAGAATGAATGGGAGAAAGAGAGTCTGCCGAATGTTGACCCAACAGTGACCGAGACCTTTGGAAATATGTAGTGTGTGAGAAGACTCAGCAAGCCAAGTGAGACCTAAATCCAAGGCCTCTGCCAGTGGTGTAGCCAGCTCACTTACGCGTAACATTCCTTCATTGGACACTAAACTCAGCTTGCAAAGACCTGTTGAGGCAAGTGAAATCGAAATTGAACCAAATTCGATGACTGGCACCCATGCCAACCTCTCCTTCATAGGACACTAAACTCTGCTTGCGAAGACCTGTTGGGGCAAGTGAAATCGAAATCGTAATTGAACCAAATTCGATGACTGGCACCTGTCTCCATTCTTATAGTCTCCATTGATTTTGCTAAACTCTTTCACCTTGATTTAGAAGTTTGAATCCGAATTCAGAGGTCATCTCTTCTGTTTATAATAGTAATTTTTCACCCACTGTGTGTGTGTGTGTGTTATTTAAAATTTTTTTTAGCCAGCCTTTATAAAACCAAATAAAGGAGAATAGTGGTATGACCTAATTTCTTTGACCTACAACAGCCATTGTCCACTGTGGTCATAGTTTAACCTCAAGCTATTTTTAGAAAGGAATGCAAGACACATGCTGACACATACAAGCACCAAAAGCATGCTGCTATCTCAATCTGTAAGCTACTCTCCATCGATTAGGATGTAAAGGAATATTATTCAATTTATGCCATGAAGAGATTTTCACCATTTAAATGCATAATGAATCTTAGTTTCAAAATAAGAAAGAAGGTAGGAAATTGAAACGGACGTGGGTGATATGAAATTGACTGTTATACAAATAAATTGATTTTTTCCTGTGTTCAAACTTTCATTTCGTCTATAGGAAAAGATGAAAGTGTTTCCTTTCGGGGAGATGGGGTGGGGACAGAAAATTCTTTTCCTAGAAAACGAAATTATTATGGAGAGTGTCTTTTTTTCCAAACATGAAAGTGAACGAAACTTTCACTTTACAAATCAAGTGATAACACTTTCATATTTTCTTTTTTCCTTTAAAAGGAAAACATTTTCACTTTTAATTCTTCCACAGCGACACTTATTTTCCTTTGAAATTTAAGAGCATCCCTTAAAACAAAAGTATTATTGTTTGAGGGATGGATGGACGAAAGAAATAGAATTACAAATTGACAAATGACCAACGAATCGATTATAAAAAAAAAAAAAACGAACACACCATTTTGATTAATTTATTCGTAAAATTTTCAGTATCTTTTCCCACTTTCACTTATCTCCATATATATACAGCAGCATGAATATGTATATAAGACAACTTAGCTATAAGCCATGTATTCATGTTACGCGCTCACACAGATATTCAGGTGAATTTAAGTCAAGTTTCACAAGATTAAACAATCAGTCTGATAAACTGTTATCACACACATACATAGATACATGCTTGCATCTATGCACGTATATATGTATGGACAGACAGGATTCTCCACAGCTTGTTGAATCAGTTAGTGATCAATACTGTTTCTATCCTCACCACAATATACTTCACGCCTTGCATTAAATATGTAAACACTAAACCACACACACAATTTATTTATGAACTAAATAAAGCAACTGTTAATGCCGACGCCAAGTGCCGTGTACCGAGGTCGAACGCGGAGCAGGTGGTTGCAAAGCGAACTTAAAGCATAACTGCATATATAAGAAATTAGAATGACAAAGGAATAAAAATTTGTGTTATCAACTTCATTAGCTCTTAACATTCTAATTAATTATTAGCTCTCTGTATACGACTGACGCTTCGTTCTGAGGCATTCTATATATATATATATATATATATATATATATATATATATATATATATACTTATTACAACAAAAATTTTAGATTTTGGGCATAGAGTTACCCAAGTGTGCTTAATACTAATAAAGTTACGCTTGTAAACTTCAGTTTAGAATTTGATTTGGCGAGTGAAATAAATAAATTAGAAAACGAAATGAATATAATGGTCACAAAGAAGAAAACTAAAGGTACTAACTTTAAATATCAAAATATCCTCCACTAATGAGTTCCAAATGACTTAATATAATAATATGTATTACTTTTGTTGAAATACATATTCTTCAATTGTATATATAAATATGGTCTTTTGTGACAGAAACAGCTGTCTGGTTAAATTAAATAAATAATCCATATTATCATCAAAACTTATTCCATTTATTTAATGGCATTTATTGGACTCCGTCTTCTAAACTGATTCTTCCAATGATTTTTATTAACTATATATATATAACTGAAAGAAGCCCGTCGTATATATGTATATATATATATATATATATATATATATGAGTGTACTTGTGTGTCTGTGTTTGTCCCCCCCTAGCATTGCTTGACAACCGATGCTGGTGTGTTTATGTCCCCGTCACTTAACGGTTCGGCCAAAAAGACCGATAGAATAAGTACTAGGCTTACAAAGAATAAGTCCCGGGGTCGATTTGCTCGACTAAAGGCGGTGCTCCAGCATGGCCGCAGTCAAATGACTGAAACAAGTAAAAGAGTATATATATATATATATATATATATATATATATATATATATATATCGATCGTCGGTAAAACATAAATCCCCAAAAGAAGCACACTGTAAGTTATAGAGAAGTATATTATATAAATAAAGTTAAATAAAACCGGTTTATGGGATTCTCTGGGATTCACGTCCATGAGGCGCCTGGCTTAAGGGGGCTGAGATCCCAAACCGCTTTTTCTACTGCTCTATCATTTAGTATGCTTCTATTTCGGGTTTATGGTTTACTGACGATGCGTGGCTGTGTGATAAGAAGCTTACTTCCCAACCTCAAGGTTTCGGGTTCAGTCCCACTGTGTGGCACCTCGGGCAAATTTCTTCAACTATAGCCCCGGACCAACCAAAGCCTTGTGGGTGGATTTGGTAGACGGAAACTGAAAGAAGCCCGTCGTGTATATATATATATGTGTGTGTTTGTGTTTGTCCCCCAACTATCGCTTGACATCCGATGTTGGCTTGTTTACGTCCCAGTAAGTTAGCTATTCGACAAAACAGACCGATAGAATGAGTACTAGGCTTACAAAGAATAAGTCCTGGGGTGATTTATTCGATTAAAGGAGGTGATCCAGCATGGCTGCAGTCAAATGACTTAAACAAGTAAAAGAATATATATATATATACACACACACACTATATATACAGACACACACACACAGGGATTGCAGCGCAGACATAGGTATGTATAGATGTGTGTACACGAGAGAAAATAACAACAAAGTTTGGCAAGTGAAAAAAATGGGCTGAAGCACAAGAAACAAAAGTTGAAAGAAAAGAAACAGAGGAAGGGGGGGAAGAGAACGAAGTGTGTGTGTGTGTGTTTATGTGACAATTGAGTCAAACAGAAAGTGAAAATGTATTTCTCTTCCGAGAAAATCTCCCACCATTCATAGCAATATTTATTACGTGTTGATGCAGAGCAATCTGTATCTATATAAACACAAGTGCGTCGTATTCTTTATTCTCTTGGTTCGTTGTTCAACTTCAGTAAGTTTGGCTTTTCTTCATATTTCTTTACTGTTCGTCTAATTGCTTCTTTCTATTTCGCTCTTCCTTGATATCTCTGTGTGTATATATATATATATATATATATATATATATATATATATATATATATATATATAATTATATGTATTTCTTCTATCTTAATGAATAATAATTCTTCGGATAGAATAAATGGGTTAATAGAAACCAATGTAACAAAGAACACAAAATAACTTCGGTGTTGTTCCTGTTTTTAAGGCAGGAACTCCTTGAAATTTTGGGTATTTGAGTATATTTAAAAATTTAAGGAATGGAGAAAACGCATGTTATAAGTATGCAATTATAACATGCGTTTTCTCCATTCCTTAAATTAAAATATATATATATATATATATATATATATATATATACATATATATATATAAATATATTAAAATATGCTTTCAGTTTAGCATTCTGCCTTATTATTATTTTTCATTTTCCTATTATTTCTCCACGTGCGGTTAACACAACCCCACTATTTACTGACTTATATATATGACTGAAACAAGTAACAAGTAACTCTAAGTTATAGTGCAGAATATATATATATATATATATATATATATATATATATATATATATATATAGGGAGATGTACTTGCATAGCAAGTGACCTGATCTGAGATCGTGTGCTGGAACGAAAACAATTGCAGCGTGGAAGGTGTTTATAAGCCATTTAAAATAACACACAAAATCCGTTAGATTCACTTCAACATTTAAAGTTAATTTTTCAAAATATTTTCGTCGCTTTGAGACCGTGACCTGTTCACTGACAAAATTCTGTGATGCATCACAGAACTGTTCACTGACAAAATTCTGTGATGCAGCACAGAATTTTGTCAGTGAACAGGTCGCCGTCTCAAAGCAACGAAAATATTTTGAAAAATTAAATTTAAATGTTGAAGTGAATCTAACGGATTTTGTGTTATTTTAAATGGCTTATAAACACCTTCCACGCTGCAATTGTTATATATATATATATATATATATATATATATATATATATATATATATATATATATATACTGCACTATAACTTAGAGTGTGCTTCTTTTTCGGATTTAGGATTTACTGACATGTGAGAATAGGGATCTTACAATCTCAAACAAGCATAGGTACATTCTTCAATATACATGGTGACAATTAAGAACCCTCGACGTTGACCATTAACCCCTAAAACAGCGGGAATGAGTTGCATGAATGTATGTACCAAACTGACAACAAAAAAGCTAGCTACTTTTCTTAAGAGTAATTTTTATAATTATTTCCACTTAAAAGAAATAATAAAAAAAACTCTAATAATTTTTAGTCCGTAGTTCATTAAAATTTACAATCTCATTATCGAAAAGTGCCGTAAAATCTTCACTTTTCTGTAATGAGAGCCGCATCTGTGTGAAATTTTTGAGTCATCAATTCATGATGTCCGCCGTTTAAGGGTTAATTATTAGCTCAAACCCTATCATTAACTGTCTAATTCAGGGGTTTTCAAACTGTGGTCCGCAAGAACAAGACGGGGTCCGTGAACAGCAAATACTTTTTATGGGCAATTTGATTTTATATATGTTTTTTAATCGAAATCTTTTAATTGACAATAAACCTGGCGGCACTGTCATGCTATTAGCTGTCAGAAGTGAATCTGTCTATCTGCCTGCATGCCTGTTGCTGTGTCCGTCTGTCTGTCTGCCTGCTGGTTTGAGTTGATACTTTGGCTTACTTACTGATATCTATCTACTATCTATCTATCTATCAATCACTCGTCCACCTTATTAGAAAACACAAATTTAATATAAAAACATATTTCCTGAAATTGCAAATTATTTAAAATATAAAAATATAATTTTCAACAGAGAGAATTTATCAAAATAGAAAACAAATGAAGTTTGAAGTTTAAAAATAATAGGATCGACCACTCACGACTAGCTAGCGCGGACGCGCGACTGCGCGTTCGGGACCACTCTGCTTTAGTAGTACCCTTATACTCTGTGTGTTTTCAAACGCATGGATATAGGTGTCAAATTTGTTCCAATAACTTTCGAGTAATAGATAGATAGATAGAGAGAGAGAGAGACAGACAGACATATAGCTCGCTCCGGCCAGTCAGTAGCTGTCAGTAGCCAAAGAATCGACAGGCAGACAGACAGATACTTCACTAGCAGTGAGCACTTTCACTTCTGACAGCTAAAAGCATGATAGTGCCAACCTGGGTACTACTAAAGCAGCACGGTCCCGAACGCGCAGTCGCGCGTCCGCGCTAGCTAGTCGTGAGTGGTCGATCCTATTTACATGCTAGAAATACCAGCCAAATCTCACAAAACAAGTGTTAGGGTTAGGGTCAGGGTTAGGGTTAGGTTTACCCTGTGGATCTATATAAAACCGGGGGGGGGGGGGGGGGTCGAAATTTTGAAATTGAGATTTTTGAAATTTTTTTTTTCAGAATCGGATTCTCCATGGTCTGAAACAGGATTCCGTAAAAAAAACAAAATTTAAAAGGGGTATACCCAGATTACATATACTCCATCTCCACCAATATTTATGTATAAATTTCATAAGCGTTTATAAGGGGATCCCTAAGGTAAAGCCTGGGATCTATTTTAAAACGGGGGCGCCAGTTTTCATTTATGTTTTATGTAGTGTTTTTGGTACGGAAAGACTTTCAAACTTCGTATACTTATCTATTTTGTGTTATAGAACAGAAAAATATTGTTTTATTTCGATAATTTCAACCAATCACTAACGTCTATTCAGTTGAAAACAGTTAGCGCTGTAACGGTGTATATCGTATTAATCCCCTAACCCTAACTAGACTTAACCGTAACCCTAACCCTAACCCTAAAACTAACCCTAACTCGAGAATCCGAACTCTAAAATTGTTACACACATAGATACGCACAGCGTAATTTATTATATAAACAATATATGCGTATAAATTACGATTAAACCGGATGAAATATGTCACAGGGAATAACATTTTTATGACCGCCCAGCAGTAACTCTATTGATCTGAATAGACGTCAGTGATTGGTTGAAATTACAGAAATACGACAACTTTAACATGGAATAACTTGCGTTAGTGTTTCGTTAAGAAAATACTGGCGCCCCCGTTTTAAAATAGATCCAAAGCCTGAAATATAAAGGGGTCCGCAAGTCAAAAAGTTTGAAAACCCCTGGTTTAGACAAAAGCATTACCTCTCGGGTTTTACAATTCTGGGTGGACATTGGAATTAGACACTGAGGGAAAATGGCTGTAACTTTTTTATTTTTTAATTTTGACGATTTTCGTTTTCGATAATGTGTTCTATATGTCACGGTCATGCGATTCCCCCTAAAAAAATTTTTGGAACCCCCCTCACACGGGGGGGGATTTTTTTTTTTGGTGGGGGGACGATTTTCATTTTTGACATTGTGTTCTACATGTCCAGGTCGTACGAATAGCCTTCTCGCAACTTAGATGTGAAAATGAACGGCTTACATTTATATTGAAACAGAAAAAGGATCATATGTGGAGTCCCCACCACGAAACTTGATATGCTAGAAATAACAGCTAAACGCGGACAATCCAACCTAACCCTAACCCTAACCCTGACCCTGACCCTAACAAGATTTGGCTGTTATTTCTAGCATGTAAATAGCCTACTTGGTGAGGGGGGGGGGAATTGAAATTTTTCAAACAATTATTTTTCAGAATCGGAATCTCCATAGCCTAAAACGTGGGATTCCGTAAAAAAAAAAAAAAAGGGGGGGGGGTTCAGATTACATATAGTCCATCTGGACCAATGCAAGATTTGGATTGTCCGCGTTTAGCTGTTATTTCTAGCATATCAAGTTTCGTGGTGGGGACTCCACATGTAATCCTTTTTGAGCCGTTCATTTTCACATCTAAGTTGCGAGAAGGCTATTCGTACGACCTGGACATGTAGAACACAATGTCAAAAATGAAAATCGCCAGGAACCCCCCACCGTGTGTGAGGGGGGGGGGGGGGGGGTCCAAAATTTTTTTTAGGGGGAATCGCATGACCGTGACATATAGAACACATTATCGAAAACGAAAATCGTCAAAATTAAAAAATAAAAAAGTTACAGCCATTTTCCCTCAGTGTCTAATTCCAATGTCCACCCAATTCTGAAAATGATAAATGTTTTTTGTATTAGTTTAAAGCTTATGAGTAATCACCGTGTATTGACTATAAGACCTCAATAGAAAAAAGTGTCCCCCTCCCCCCCGGCACGGTGTTTTGGTATTTAGTATATGACACCCAGTCATGAATGCATGTTTTTGTTCCACTCTGGTGAGCAGAACAAACTCAATGTCACACAGTCACACATGGCATGATGGGCTTTCAGTGGAAAGTGGCCAAAACAGACATATATACATACACACAGACATATATACATACATGCATGCATACATACACACACACTGAGACACACGTGCGCAAAAACAAAAGCAAAACAGAAGGCCGCGTAAATAACGGAGAGAGTGAAGACTCTTGAAAAGGTTGCAAGACGAGGAAAATAAAAATAAGAAATAAGTGGAAATTTTAACGGTGTGTGCGGGTTAAATTTTAAGGCACAATAAGAAAATGACTCTCCCCAGACCCAACAGAAATTATTTAAAATTTTCAGGAAGTGACATGACCGTTTTTAAATGTAAACAAAATTTGGTTAATGTTTACAGTACCCAGAAACGAAATAAAATTTTTAAAAAATAGTGCAACAGGTGTAAAAAAAAAAATGTGTAGGAAACGAATATGAAAAGAAAATGCGCGGGAAGCAATGAGGGTGGGGATGGGGGAGAGGGTTTAGGAAAATTCACAAGATCCGAGTTTTCCCCTCATAACTTTTAGGAAAAGGGTTTTTTTTTTTTTTTTTTAAATGAAATTTTATATAAATACCTTTCAAACAGCATAGATTACGATTATAAAGAAATTTGTGGGGAAAATCGAATCTTGTGAATTTTCCAAAGTCCTCTCCCCACTCCTTTCCATGCGTTTTTTCATATTCGTTTCCTACACATTTTTTTACACCTGTTGCACTATTTTTTAAAAATTTTGTTTCTGGGTAATATTGCAAACATTGACCAAATGTTTCCCCCCTCCCCTGCTATACAAACCATTCTTAAAGAATCCTGCACACATAGTCGCAGACATAGCTGTGGGATGAAGAAGGTTGCTGACCAAAATCTTGTAGAGGGGAAACTGTACAGAAGCCTGTCCTTGATCTGTGTGGCTCCGATGAATGAAAAATATACATCCTGACCCTTTATTATTATTGTTTTAACTTTTTCACATTTTTGTGTCCTATTAAATCCAAATGGAAAAACAGAGAGATTATGATCCTAGAATCTCTTCTGCTTGGCTTCACTTTTTGAAATTTTCCAATTTGGTAAATTGAGGTAATTTTTTCATGCTGAATCTTCTGTTCTTATTCACTTGTTCCAGAAAATTTTTAGAAAAATGTCACAGAGGTTTAAAGAAGCATTGAGTGATGGATGTTTTAATAAATAAAGTCGTGAGAAATGTTGGAACAGGCATGTAATGCAAAAAATTACCAGAATCATCATCATCATCACCATCATTTAGCATCCGTTGTCCAAGCTGGTATGGGTTGGACAGTTTGACCAGGGCTGGCAAGCTGGAAGCACCAGACCCCAATCTGATTTGGCATTGTTTCTACAGCTGGATGCCCTTCCTAATGCCAACCACTCTGAGAGTGTAATGGATGCTTTTATGTGCCACTGGCACGGGTGCCATTTGTGTGTCACTGGTATCTGCCACGACTGTGATTTTACTTGACCTCCTTTTATTTGTACCCTCCCAGGCATTCAACCTACACACACAGCAAGTTTGAGGAGATGGTCACTCCCATCAATTTCATCAATTTCATCAATCCCTGACCTTGACTGAGATGAAAGGCGAAGTTGATCTTGGTAGGATTTGAACTCAGAATGGAACAAATTTTTGCCCTTTGTGCTATTTATAAAAGATAAATGCTATGTATAATCTATATTTTGGATTTTGTCTTTCAAGGAAACGGGGACCTTTTGAAACTGAGAAAAGCTACATTCTAAATACCAACAACAACAACACAATCAGCAACAACAATCAACAAGACTCAACATCAACACAAACACTGACATTAGTCTCATCACCATCAACAACAAAAGCTGTCATCAGCAGCAGCAACTTTAACCACAGCATTTATCAACAATAACAACTGTAACAACAACAAATGCAGTCTTAGCATTAACACCACCACCACCGCCAACCACCACCACGACAACCGAACAGCTAGAGAGGAGTCACAACCCTACCAATTGAAGGGACAGCAAAGATTGTAAGAAGAGAAAGCAGAAGACTTGAGCAGTTGCCATAGCAACAGATAACTGGAAGTGAATCAGGACAAATTGACAAAGATGGCATTTTGTGCTGAAGATCTAGGTTTGTTTCTGTGTGTGTGTATTGTTTTAATGGGAGGGGGGAGGCAAGAGACAGGAGAGAGAGGAGGATGAGGGAGAGATGAGTAAGGAAAATGAAGAATGTGATAGTGAGAGGAGGGGGGAGTAGACATAGGGAAGAGAGTGGGAGGTAGGTGAGGGAGGATATGGATAAAGTTTGGGAGGAATTATTGACAGGAATTGGTTTCAGTGCTGGTGGCATGAAAAAGGTACTCAATACATGGTGTAAGTAGTTGTGGTTAAGAAGAGCATCTGGCCATACAGACCATGTTAAGGAGACACTGAGAGAACAAGGTAGTTCTTTGGATTGTCAGTTCCTGTCAAATGGTCTGACCGATGCCAGCATGGAACATGGACATCAAGGTAAAACACTTCAGATATTTCAGAGATCATTTTTTTTTTTTTTTCAGAATCATAGTTTTAGCATCTGACCATGATCGCTCAATGGCCTGAGTGTGTGTGCTCCGGTCACTGGATCCACATAATGTTGTTGATGGTTCCCCTGTCAGATGGTGATAACCCATGGTATTTAAATTATTATAAGCGGGCCACTCATTTGAATAAATAACTGAACCTTTTCCACATTCTCTTTCAATAATTAGGATCAGACCGTTCCCGTCATGCCATTCCACACAAAAATATCGACAGTCTGAGCCTTGTTTGAGACCAAAAACCCACAGCCCATCAATTCTACGTCCATGGTTCCTGTTGTTTCGTTCTTCTGCATCACTGTCTTCGAGGAGAGGGGCGTTGTTGCCATTCAGCATTCTTCCTCAATTGTATTTTTGTCAACCAACAAATCTTGCTTCATCAGTCTGAATGGGGTTATCGTTTGTTCCAACCATCTTCCCTCGTCTTTCATGATAAACGATGGCCCCACACACCTCGTTGCACATATTGTACCAGTCAGTTATTGTATTTTTAGATTTTCCTGTTAGAGTCACTACTGTGGTTTTGGGTATATCCATGACAAAGAAAAATATTAGTTCTAAAATCTCACTCAGGTTCAGCTTGTAGTTTAATTTGTTGTTAGCGTTCATATAATGGAAAAATTGGTTTCCTTTATTAACTGAATATTTGAGGTAGATAACCCTGGTTATACTGTTTGACAACGTGGTAGACTGCATACTATACTAGCACCAAAATGAGACTGTGTCAATTGTACATGTACACATTTCAAATAAACACCTTCCCGTTAGTGACTCTGTCATGAAACCCCATTGTCAAATTACGCAGATGGTATTTACAGCCAATAAAAAAAGACTAATCAATTTCATCTTTAATTTTAATGAAATGTCTCTCTTTGTAACTAATTAGTAACAAGTTAGATCATGCTGCTGATTTTTAGAAAGAATGAAATAGTGCTTATACATGATTACCACCAACTAGAAATTGTAAAAACTTTGTAACAGAGAAAAAAAATTAAATATATGAACTCTATGCATCTTGGTTTTCCTTAATTTCAAATTCATATTCCTAATCACTGATGTTAGGGGATGGTTATCTCCCTTGTATTGATAGTTATAGCCAGAGGGCACCACATGTAAGTTTATCAATTAAACATTATATGAAAACCTCTAAATTAATAATAATTGCCTTTTATTTATCTATTTTTTTGTAGAGATATCTGGTCTAGAAAGGCTTTTAATTGAAATCATGACTTACACAAGATCGGTTTCACCTTATACTAACACTAACGTGAGTAAATAGTTATAATCTTTCATCTTGTTTCTATTTATTGCAAGTTGAAGAAGGTTTAAAGATTGGAGTTGGTGATAATCAGAATTTTGAAGCTGATGGCAGACGTTTGATGTGCCTTTGTTTTCCCCCTGAATTTCTATAACGATGGATTCTTTGTAATTTCATTAGAAATGTTTGTTTCAAGCATTCTTGAATTTCAGACATATTTTATTTTTTATGTGATATTTCTCTTATCAAAATCGAGTCAAATTGGACACTAAACTTGCACTTGCGAAGACCTGTTGAGGCAAGTGAAATCGAAATCGAGTTAAATTTGACGACTGGCACCCATGCCAACATAGTCTCCCTCATTGGACACGAAACTCAGTTTGCGAAGACTTATTGGGGCAAGCGAAAGTGAAATTGTGATGGCATCTGTGCCCAGCGATGCCTTTCTGGCACTTGTGCCCGCGGCATGTGTAAGGACTTTCGAGCGAGATCGTTGCCAGTGCCCCTGGACTGGCTCTTGTGCGGGTGGCACATAAAATACACCATTTTGAGCATGGCTGTTGCAGTATGATTAATTATTGTATTCTATATACTGGGTCCTAAGTCAATATTGGATATTACTGTAAGTGTCACAATATAGAAACATTTCTCATGGCACCAGCACACAATTTACAAATGCTTACATTTTTTATGATTTCCGTGAAGTTGTCACGGGTCCAGCTAGTTATTATTATTATTATTATTATTGCTTTTACTATATATTTGTAGAGCCTGCATAAAGCTATTGCGATGACAAAGGAAAAAGGTGCTGAACAAACTTTGCATTGTTTGTTGAGTATTTATCCATATCTGCCACCAGAAAAGCAACGTGAAACATTCCACACATTTGTTGCCTTAGATCTACTAAGGCCAGGTAAGTAATTTGCCCAGGTGTGGCAGCATTTGATCAATTTGGGAGATAAGATAAGGTTTCTAAAGACAAATCAGGGCAACAGTCCTGCTCTCACATGTGGGATACTGCTGCATTAACCATTACCTCTTCCTCCTCCATTTCACTGATTGGCAATGGCTCACTCAAGACATGAAAACCCGCCGTCTCCTCTCTTTGCCTATTGAAAACTTAGCTTTATCTTTTAAATGGAATTTAGGCTTAAAACCTTAAGTTTGTCTATTAAATCAATTATTTCAATGATGTTCATAATTATCCTACATTCATCAAGATGCTGGAAAGAAAGGAAACAAAATATCAAAGACAAAAACAAGGGCCTCATCAACTCCCATTATTAACCCAGTCTTCTATTCCTGCTGTAGTTGACAGTTGGAGTAAACTATATTATCCATGGATTGTTCTGTATGGAATCCACTTTTACTTGCAAACAGAACTCTTTATGTTACTAGCTGAAACTAAGGAAATATTACACTTGTAGATATCTGAAGAATAAAGACTACCAACTTTATATGTCTCTGCTCTTGTTTTCAATCTCCATCTTAGAGAATTTAATCCATTATAGGCTTTATAGTGTCTCTTGTTGCTGCAGTACTCTACATTACATTCAAAATGCCCCATGTTTACTGTCAGGAACACAGGGGTAATTTTCTCTTAATATTATTAAAAGACAGCAAGCTGACCGAATTGTTAGACTGCTTGGCAAAATGCTTAGCAGTATTTTGTCTGGCTTTACTTTCTGAGTTCAAATGCCACCAAGGTCAGCTTTACCTTTCATCCTTTTGGGGTCGATTAAATAAGTACCAGTTGTTCACTTGGGTTTATGTAATCGACTTATCCTTCCCTCAGAATTGCTGGCCTTGTGTCAAAATTTGTCCTGACCTGCAATGAAAATAGAACTCTGTCCTAATTTGTATAAACTTTGGAGATTTGGGAGAGATTAATAATGTTGCGTCTGTATTTTGATTTTGTCTCTCTCTTTCTCACAGGTACTTTTAACATTGAAAGAGGAGAAGTGGCTTTGCCACAGAAGAGTTTGCAGCATTTCCACAAGATTCGAGATTGGCATGTGCTCATACTTTTATTGTTGGGTTTTCCATCTCTCTCACCCTTCAGTCATTTGGCATGTTATGAAGACACATCTGATCTAACTTTGGTGGAAATATTGCAAGACTACTCTTTAGATATTCCTACAGACATTGATTTGTTAATTGAAAAAATTTTAATCAATGGTGCCCCATGTGAGTACTTATGTGCTTACAGGAAAGCACCTGCACTTCATGTTGCTGCAGAAATTGCTACTGTTTCAGGTGAGGAATTAGAGAATTCATTCTTGTAAAAGTTTCTCTTTTCTAGTAATACAGAATGGCTCTTTACAACTGATGACTTAATAAATTCTACATTTGAAAACATATTTTGTTTTGTTATGAAGGAATATTTCTGTTCAAAACCCAGACTAAGAAGGCAAAATGATAATAGGTTAACGAAATGGAATGTCCAAAACTATTATTCTACATTTGAATATTTTAACTGAAAATTTTAAGATTTAATATCAATAGTAACCAACATTCAAACTGTTATAACAGGCAAGATATAATGTATAGATGACAAACTATTATAACATATAATGTAAGATGGGTGAATTATTATAACATGTGAGGTATAATGTATAGAGGGACAATAAACTTCTGACAGTCAAAGATTTACTTGTAATTACTTAAAGAGTATAGCTTAATGAAGTTCCTATTACAGATCTTAATAGAAAACTCCAACTTCATTTTGGTAGCAGCCTAGATACTGTTTAAACGATGGGGATTTTATATATAATGCGCTCTTAAAGGAGTAAATGTAACAGGTAGATGGTCGTACCATTCATTTCTGATGTAGCTAGTGTAAAAAGACTTCCGTGGTGTAGAGTGAGTCAAAACAAGAGATGGTAATTATGAAATTCATTGTGCAGCAAATGGAGTAAGTTATTTAATATTCAAAGTTAAGATTTTTAAACCAAATATCATTACCATCATCATCATCATCATCATCATTTAATGTCTGTTGTCTATGCTGGCATGGGTTGTCGGACAGTTTGACCAGGCAAGCTGGAAGGCTGGTTTCTACGGCTGGATGCCCTTCCTAATACCATCTACTCTGAGAGTGTAATGAGTGCTAAATATGTTTTCATGTATGGAATTTGCTTCCATTGCACTTTTTCAGGACAGTTCCAGACATTTTTTTATGTTCTCCAATGGGCAAGTACTTCAAAGGACCAACTAGATGCAACAGACAGAAATAAACAAACAGCTTTTGAAAGGATTTGTGATTTGGTTGATGACCACCCATCAACCAGTAAAAGAGTATTGACACAACTGCTGAATAAGGATTGTCAGTTACCCCACAACACGTCTGAGAGCTGCCGTAAGATTCCAGGTAAGCAAGATTTTACTGGTATTGGGGGTTGTGTTGATGTTATCAGTTGAATTGGTGCATTGATTTTGTTGTTGTGTTGATGTTGTTTGCAATAATTATTTGTTTACTCTTATGTTGTATCTTGTAATAAGCTGCAGGATTCCCAGGCAGTGTTTATAATTTTAACACTGTTGTCCAGGTGTTGAAACCATAGTGATACCTGTTTGGCAGCTGATGATGTGAATACTTGGGCACTACTTAAATATTGATGTCTAGTTTAGAGAGGTTCTGTGGCATCTAAATATTTTTGATGATGCTGGTGGTGATGATCGCACTCTTAGGTAACAGAACTTTGTTTACTGGAAACCAAACACCCTCCAATTTGACAAAAAAAAAAATTTTAGGGAAATTTGGCTGCTATTTCTAGCAGATGAATGGCCATGTTGAGCAATAATTCTGGCTTGCAGTATCTTTAGGGGGCCGTTGGAAGCCCATAAGAAAGGAACAAAATGTTAAGGGGGTACTTGGTGCTCAGAGGTGTTGTGATTTTTCTTTAGAATAAAATATTTAAACCAAATACAATTCTTTAAACACATTTTTCAAAAGTGAAAAGGAAAAAAAACAAAAAAAACTCTTTGTTGTTGAATTAAAATGTAAGACATTGTGCTATAAGTGAGCAGAAATATAACTGATGGTGTGACCAACATAATTTTGTTATGTAAGCCCTATAATTTTCATTAAAAAAAAGAAATTGGAGGAAATTCTATTGCATTACTTGGATAATAAACCACAATATAAAATTAGTTTCAGAAAAAAACAATAACTTTTGTTTTTTTCTTTTTTGTTAGAGTTAGTCTAGATGAAATGCAGTTTGGTTTTGTGTGAGGGAGAAGCACCACTGACCATATATTCCTGGTAAGGCAACTTCAGAACTACCTGGCCACGAATGAACCCCTGTACTTGGCTTTTGTTGACTTGGAGAGAGTCTTTGACAAGATTCCCTGCTCCCTTATATGGTGGTTAGGAAGAGAGGAGTGGCTGGTGATAGCTATACAAGCCATGTACAGTAATGCTGTCAGTAAAGCGAGGCTTGGCAATAGATGAATTCGGGGTAGAAAGTAGGAGTTCATTAAGGTTCAAATCTCAACTTCCTCTTTGTTTGTCATAATTCTCCAATGACAGGAATTTAGGATGGGCTGCCCCCCCCCCCCCCCATCCCCCGGGAGCTCCTCTATGCTGATGACCTTCTTCTTATAGCCGAATCACTAACAGAGCTGGAGGAAAAATTCCATGAGTGGAAGCAAGGTCTGGAGTCAAAGGGCTTTAGAGTCAATCTAGCAAAAAAACCAAAGTCTTAGTAAGTAGAAAGGCAGACAAATCACAAATCGCTTCAGGTAGATGACTCTGCTTGGTCTGTAGAAAAGGTGTAGGTAGAAACTCCATAAGGTGTACCCAGTGCAAGCCACAGACACATAAGAGGTGCAGCATTATTAGAGGAAGGTTAACAGGGAAAATAGTCTTTGTGTGTGGCAGATGCACAGATACAGTAAACAGTAGGAATACACAGAAAATTGACTCTATGAAATGCCAATGGAGATATCTAGAAGTAGTTGATAGCTTCCGTTATCTAAGTGACCAAGTTAGCAGTGGAAGTGGATGCTCTGAGAGCATTGCTGCTAGAATAAAAATGGGCAAAGTTTAGAAAGCTTCTACCTTTGCTGTCAACAAAGAGCCTCTCCCTCAGAGTGAAGGGCAGATTGTATGATGCCTGTGTGTGAACAGCCATGCTACATGGTATTGAAACATGGGCTGTGACTACAGAGGACATGTGTAGGCTTGAAAGAAATGCAACTAGTATGCTCCACTGGGTGTGCATGTTTGACAGAGTGTAAGCATTTTGATAGAAAGGTCAGGCATAAGAGGCATCAGATGTGGTGTGCAATGGTCATGTAATGCGTATGGACGAGGGCAGCTGCATAAAGAAGTGTCAATCTCTAACTGGAGGGAACCTGTAGAAGAGGTAGACCCAGGAAGACATGGGACGAGGTGGTGAAGCATGACCTTCAAACATGCCAAATCAGACTGGGGTCTGGTTCAGCTTGCCAGCCTTGGTCAAACCAGCCAACAGCATGGACAACAGATGCTAAATGATGATGATGATTATATATTTATGTATACACACATATCAGAATTATTTATATTGATTTTATTTTACCAATCCAATTCTTTATTATAGCTACATGTGCTGGTATAGAAATGGCCCGTGTGAGACAGAACATTGAATCTGCTATTAATAAGAAGAACTATGAATTTGCAACCGTTCAGTGTAGGAGAGGTGCTAACCTTTTGCTGTATTGTCATCAAGTAAAAGACCTAAGCAAATATTATCAGGGCTTATATGCTGTAAGTTTTTTTCGTCTCTCATTGATTTACTTCTTTTTAATCCTCCTCCTCCTCCTATGCTAATTTAGTTGTCAGTTATTTTATCTTGAGGTTTGTTGACAAGTTTCCTCAAACCTCAAGAATCTTTCTTAGGATTCTTGCAGAATATAGAACAGTACTTTTCTGTACTTGGACAATGCGAGTTTCAGCTCTAATCTCTTTCAGTCTTTTAAGTAGCATTTTGGGTGTTGTGCCAAATGCTCCATTTCCTACAGGAATAATTGTTGTCTTGGTCTGCCACACTCTCCTCAGCTCTTAGCCTTCATCCTGGTATTTCTCAGTTTTCTCCCATTTCTTTTCTATCAACTCTTCTCTCAGAGCGAATTGCAAAATCTATGATATTACATTGTTTGTTTAGTCCTCTACAATCATATTTGGTCTTCTTGCTTCATTAGTGTGGTCAGTCTTTATTGGGAAGTCCCACAAGGTCCTGTAGTTCTCATTTTCCATTACAGCTCCTGGTTCATGTCCAGACCACCTTCCTGTTGTTTTCAGGCCACACACTTGCCTACCATTTCTTCTTCTCCATGCTAGCCTGTCTACGACTGTGATTCGAACCTGGGTCTCCACATTCTCCATTCACTGATCTGCCTCTTGTTTTCAACAGTTCTTCTTTAGATACTCTTAGGTCTTTTCTGCTTACTCCTTCCTTCAGGGCCCATGTCATGGCCATCATAGTCATTGTTGGGATCTCTCCTTTTTCAATCCTAATTATTAAATATTTTTTTTAAATATCAAATTTTTAATTAAATTTTTTTTTCTTTTTTTTTTTCCCAAGTCTAGAGCAAAGACTGCCCCGTCGGAACCAACCCAGGATACTTTTGTCTTCTTTGATTTCCTGGAGAAAACTCTGCACTCTCGTACAATTAAACAGTTTGATAATGGTAAGTTGGGACTTGTGTCTTTCTGTCCTGGAACTGCTGTGCTCTTCTTTTATGCCAGTTTGCTGCTACTGCTAGCTGAGATGTCTATTGTGTTTCTCGAAATTCATTTACCCTTACACACACACACACACACACACACACACACACACACACACACACACACACACACACACACATCTACAAACATGTTTGATATTTTATTGTTTTTCTTGCAGCAGATATTGATGCCATTTTAGAAAATGTACATAAAATGGAAGAAGATGAGGTGAACAAATTTCTTCTGGAAAAATCTAGATCTTCTAAATCCTGGCCAATGCTATACTTTTTTCTCGGTGGAACAAAACCACGACTTAGAAAATTCAATGCTTCCCACATGAATATTTCAACTTTATTGAAATCAAGACAATCTAATGAAATCAATAGATCATCTGCTCTTGAATTATTAATGAATCTTCTGAGGAATGGTCTTCTCTCGGGACATGATAGTGCTGTGAAAATTCACACAATCCTGCAACTGACACTAGATATTGGTAACATAGAATATATTTCTTCTGTATTTGCTCTTGTTTTTGTTGTTAGCTTTTTTTTTTTTATCAATTTTTGCTATCTTTTTAAGTCTTTTTGTTTAATAATTTTTCTTGTTTATAAATATTATAAAGATGATGGTACCATTTTCATAGAGAATGTTTGGGATGTAGAGCATGAGCATCCAAGAGGATAATCAGGATGTTGGAAGTATTCAAGGAGTCTTTCGGATTAGATGGTTCTTTTAATTTTATTCTTTGGCTGATTTCCATTGTTGTAGGCCTGTGGCCATGTTGGTAGCCACTGCAATGCATTCCATGTGACATTTCTCCTGATACTTTTGGGAAAATGATTTTACTCTTAACATTTAAAAAATGTTTTTTTCCTTCTTCATTCATCTTCAGTGAATGTTGGTTTGACCAGGGAAGTCATCACATGGTATCCATCTTTCTGATGTTGACAAAAGAAAGCATCAGTCAAATATTGTGCTTGATAGAATCAACTAACTCTTCACCCCAAATTCAAGGCCTTCAGCTTATTTTAAAACAATTATTATTATTATAATTATTAAGGTAAACTTATCCTAGTAAACTTATCAATACGTGACAAAATGCTTCGTCGCTTTGCCCTTTTATTCCTCTGGGGTTCAGAAAATATGTACCAGTTGAGCACTGGAGTTGGTGTAATGGACTGAACCACTTCCTCTAGAATTGCTGGCCTTGTGCCAAAATTTGAAACCGATATTTAACAAAAATAGTAGAGTGCTTCAAGGGCCAAGAATTTTGTGTTAGCACTTACGAAACTAGTTAGAAATCCTGGGGTTATAAGTCCCATATACTGGTGATAATGGTATTTTCCTGGATAGTTCTGGAACAAATCATAAATAAGATTATCATTGGTATATGAATTTATAACATCTGGATTTGTGACTACTTTGATAAGTGTCAACGCATGGAACTCTCAGCTTTTGAGTCACTCTCTCATTTCTACCAAATACAAATAAAAGCAAAAAATATACATTTAAATAAATCTATTCTTTGTTTATTTCTTGCCCCCAGGTTCTCTTGATGCTTTAGATTACGGCCTTAACAACAAGAACATCAATGTGGTGAACGCCAGAAACGAGACTCTATTGCATTCCTTGGTACAAACTGAAGTTGAAGATGTTCAGTTTTACATAAAAGTTGTCAAACTGTTGCTGAGGAAAGGGATTAAAAAATCACTGAAAGACTCCCAAGGTCGAAAGGCAGAGGATCTCGTCTCCATTTTAAAGCTGCCGGGAGCACTTCTCAAAGTGGAAAATATCAGTAAGATATACAGTTTGATTTCCTTCCATCGTGTTCTTGCTGTCTTTGTCATTCTCCTCCTCTTTCTCTTCGCCTTCCTCTTCCTCCACCTCTATCTCCTCCTCACCGTCCTTATCTAGTATTCTTGTATCTATTGTTGTTGGAATGTTAATTAAAACAAAGTTATAAGTGAATTAATAAAATATGCTAGCATGGAGTATGTAGACAGTTGAAAATGGATGTTTGTATAGACATAAAAATTATGAACCTTGACTGAATACCTCAACACAAGGGCAGCAGAGGCTGATGTTTATTATTATGGTCAGTGAGTGAAGGTGAATCGGTTAATGGTCAGAGTATTTGCCTCATGATCGTAAGAATGTGAGTTCAATTCCTGGTGGCATGTCGTGTCCTTGAGCAAGACACTTTATTTCACGTTGCTCCAGTCCACTCACCTGGCAAAAATGAGATGGACCTGTATTTCAAAGGGCCGGCCATTCTGTATTACGCTAGGTCTGTGGCGTGCTGAGCCAGTTGCACATTAATTTCACGAGGCGGATGTCCTGTTGATTGGATCAACTGGCTCCTGCGTCATCGTAACTGGCTGAGTGCCAGTCATAGTCAGTGACTTTGAAGTGCCACCAGGTGTGTGGTTTATTCAAATCCAGTTTGATTAAGCTGCACACTTGACAAAACGTGAAAGTCACCATAAATAATGTTATTATTATCATGTTTGTCACACACACACACACACACACACACACACACACACATGTAAAATCTGAAAATTGTTTTCTGTAGATCACTGCGACAATGTTGACCGTGTGTTGGACCAAGTAAAGAAACTGGAGTCCAGCAGCAACACACAACTTTTAACCTGTTACTGTACGATTGGCCAGGCTTTGATTCTAGAGAAGAGCCCGACTGTGTCGAATTGTGAGAACTTGGTGAAGCTTTGTGCTACACGTGCATCACTACTCGTTGCAACTGGATCCAATGAAACTGCAGATGACGATTTGGTAGAAGCAACTAGATATTGTTATTCAATGAAGGTTTGGAGAAATTACTTTCTTTGTGTGTGTGTGTGTTGTGTTTTGTTATTCTTGGTACACTGAGATTTATTTCAATATAGTTTGTATTTACAAAAGAGAGAGAGGTGAAGGCAGGAGTTAAGAAAGATGGAAAATATATTAAAAATAACAATAATAATAAAATTGTGATATTATTAAATTAAAAACTTTTATTTTGCTTCTGCAATTCTAACTTCAGTTTTGTTGGTGAACTGTGAATGATTCATTGTCATTTAGATCTATACACACAGAAACGTGTACATGTTTATACATACATTCATTTATATTTCTACAGGTGTAGCTGTACATTTTATGTACTTTTACAGTTTCATGAATTAACTTGTAATTTCAATTTTATAATTAGTTGCTGTTAAGTGAGACTCTCTAAAAAACTTTTGAGATTTATTAAGGTAAATGACATAAGTTTCAAAACAAGAGTTTTGTACTTGTTTACAGGTGACACTCTCGTTCATGGCTGCCTGCCAGCCCACTTCTCCCTCAGAAGAATGTAACCTTGAGGCTTACTTGAGAGTTTGATATTCATTAGATAACATAGTTCAAATTGGAGTAAGTTGCACAACATTAAACTGATCAATAATGAAGATACAAATTGGTAACTTAATGTAATTATCACAGTTGCATGCTCTCTGGCTTAGTGAATCCTAACTTCTGTAGATTGGTTCTGAGGCTGTTGGTGACATAATCAATTCTCTAATGATCACAGCTATGATTTTAAAGCTATAGACGAGCTCATGTGATATCTCTCTATTGAAATAACATGTAAATTTATTGTAATACTCTTTCACAGAGTAGGGCAGCATTAAAGGCACTCAATATGTGCCCCTCAGAAAACATTGATGCGATAGTCCAGTTCAATCCAAACGCTCAGTAGCATATCTGGATTTACCATGCGAACTGCTTCAGTCATCAAAATTTTTAGCTTCTCCAGGATTGCAAGGAGAGGTGATATAGAAACTGTGCTCTTCACGTACCTACAAAGAAAGAAGTCACACAGTTAGGTCCAGTGACCTTGCAGGCCACTTGCAGAGCACCTGATCATCTCGTCCAGCACAACCAATCCATCTGTTTGGCAAGTGCTCGGTGAGAAATCTGACAGTCATCACCCTCAGCAGCTAGTTGTGGAAACATCCAATTGGTCAGCATCTCCAGATAACTTTGTCCAGTAACAGTTCCTCGTTAAAAGAAGAAAAGGCCATACACTGTCCTCTCTGATATGGCACAAAACACATTAACTTTTGGTTAAGTCTCGCTCAATTTCCTGGGTAGCGTGGGGACATTCAAGTCCTGATATCTGCATGTTATACCTCTTGACTTTGTTGTTCAAGTGAAATATTGTCTCAGCACTGAAAATGATTATTTTCATAGCAGTTTATCTTTATCTTCCATTAATTACTGGATATTCTCACAAAATTCAAATCACATTTCATTATCTTTTGGCTGAAGTTTTGGACTAGTTGCAGCTTGTAAGGGTGAAATTTTAGGTGTTTGTGGAGGATCTTGCAAATTTTATGCTGACTTAAATTACTTTACTACATCCTTTTTCCTTTTTTTTCTTTATTACAGCAAATTTCTAGGAAACAAATTCAGGTAAGGAAAATTTTAGTTTCATTTGTCAAGCTTAAAGTGCCTCACTTTTCTCTCTGCAATTGTTTTTCTCACTCTAGATATACTTCCGTAGGGGGCTCTTTACTCTCTATGGAGTATAAGCCATTGACAGCTTTTCTCCACTGTTCTTGAGATATACATACATATATATTTATAAAAAGTGCAGCGATATCTGTATGGTAAGAAGCTTGCTTCCCAACCACATCGTTCCTAGTTCAGTCCCACTGTGTGACACCTTGGGCAAGTGTCTTCTACTATAGTCTCAGACAGAACAGAGTCTTGTGAAGGATTTGGTAGACAGAAACTGAAAGAAGCCTGCTATGTGTGTGTCCATCCCCAGACAACTGTTGTTGGTTTCTTCATGTCTCCATAACTTAGCAATTCAGCAAACTCAGACCAATAGAATAAGTATTAGGCTCAAAAAGAAAAGTACTGGGGTCGATTCCTTTGACTAAAAATTTCTTCAAGGTTGTGCCCCAGAAATTAAAATGTCTTTTTTTAGGCAATCCAATTCCTCCTTCAACCAAAATTCTTCTAGAGTATCCAAGAGTCCCTTGGTTAAGAAATACTTATTTGTCTAAATGCTAACTTAGCATTAAGTCTGAATTATTTTTCTACAGCTAATGTCCATCATATATGCATCATACAGGATCAGCTTGATGCGAGTTACAGGGGTCAAGAAAGGAATATGTGCATGAAGAACATATTATGATGTACCTGTGCATATGTCTGAATGGATCTCATCAATAGATGAGATCCAAAGATTTTCAGCATAGAAAACACTTTGTAGTGCTCAAATGATTTGAACTTAGACTCCGATGTCTTTAGGAGTGACCATTTCTGTGGGGTAAAGAATGATTATAAGGGGAATCAAAGTGAGTAGATATAGAGGCAATTATGCAGATAAACAAATGATATATATATATATATATATATATATATATATATATCCATATATATAATGTAAACAGATGTGCTTCTTTATGTGTATGTACATATGTGTGTGTGTGTATCATCATCATCATGTCTATCTTTCCGTGCTCACATGGAATGGACAGAATTTGTTGAGGCAGATTTTCAAAGGTTGGATGCCCTTCCTGTTGCCAACCCTTATCTGTTTCTAAGTAAGGTCATTTTTACCCTGTGGCTAGACATGTTTTCACAGAAAATTGGAGACAAAAGACATCATTTGTATGACCATAACATTCATTTGAAGTATCATACAATATCAAGGCAAGAAGACAGTAACACACACACACACACACACACACACACAGAGGCAGACTGACACTCACAAAGCTTTGGTTGGACCAAGGCTGTAGTAGAAGACACTCACCCTATGTGCCATGCAGTGTAACTGAACCTGGCACCATGTGTTTGGGAGGGAAACTTCTTTCCACAAACCATTATCTGTGGGTTTTGTATGTGTATAAATATATATGTATACTTGTGTGTGTGTGTGTGTGTGTGCCTATATACATTCATATGAACACACCCACCCATGAATATTTATGCTGATGCACAAATTCCAAGATGGTTTTAACTTTCTCTTTAATTCATTTCAGATTTTGCTTCAACCTTTGTCAGAAGGTAAGAATACAGTTTTACACCTGTTTTGTCCTATTACTAGCTCAGGTGGGAAGATTAACAGAAATTTAGAAATCTGGTTATTGTTGGCATAAATAGCCTTTGACAAAGGCTATTATGCCAACAATAACCAAATTTCCTTACTAATCCTGGTGGATGACACCTCTGCACTATTCAGATGGCAACCGTCCAACCCATGGGTCTGTTTAGGTAGACTTTGCTGGTGAAGGTTTTCATGAGGTTGGAGTTCAAATCATACCTCAACCTCTTTTAGTCATCTTTTATGATCTGCAGAGGAAACATTGGGTCTATTCTTTGACTTGTCAGTCCTCACACAGCACTAGAGCAATGTGAAATAAAGTGTTTTGCTCAGGAACACAACATGCTTCCCAATCCAGGGATTGAACCATGATCACCAGATTGTAAGTGTAACACCCTAACCATTAGGCCATGATGTGATTGAGACTGGTAAATCTGTGCAAACTTAACCAGATGAAGCAACACAATCACTATTCATTGCTGCCAATGTGTCTCCCTCTTTTATATTTTAGACTCAAGTGAGAATACAACTTCGAAGCCCCAAATTGGTTCCCATGGTGATGGCCTTGTATCAAGTACAAATGGAAAAAAAGGACCAGCAACTAGCAAAAAAAGAACTAAATCTGCCAAAAGTAACTCAAGAACAACTACACAAGAAACACCTGCAGGAGACAGAGGTAAGGAAGGTGACATTATTTAACAGACTTCTGGTGGGAGATCAGTCATTTACTCCAATCCACAGATGTTTTATCATCAATGCTGCACTTTCCCATGTCACCTGTTTTAACATAACTGTAATACACACACACACACACACACACACACACACACACACACACACACACACACACACACACACACACACACACACACACACACACACACAAACTAGACCATTTTACTCCTGAGCAACGCCGGGTATCTTTGCAAGTTATAAATCTAATAATTTTAAATGTGAGGCAGGGTCAGTGCTAGGAGGTGCAGGCCCAATTAGAGAATTGTCAAGTGGGGCCCCTCTGCTCTACAGAAGCTGAAGACTAATAGTTTATGCTTGATGGAGTACCCTAGTCCTAACCAAAAATCATTGAGGGCTTCATGTACTAAAAATTCATCTTAGCATTCTCTGTTTAAGCATGCGCATAGGGTCCTCTCTTGGCATGAGGCCCAATTTGAACAAATCTGCCTAACTGACTTAAAACCGGCCCTGGTGCTATGAGGGTGGAACTTGTTGAAGACATCACTTCTGTTTCTATAGTTGAATAAATAATTCCGGCAGAGATTACAAACTTTATGCATTACAACAACCTCGTACTCTCTCGGTTTTTATTGACAACATTGATCTCAGCATTAACATTCTTCTTTATGCACTGATGGTTAGAAGGGTGAGGGGTACCATCTGTTATGTCATACAATGTAGCAAATGCCATCCTTAATTTTATATAAACCTTCTTCTGCACTCCCTGTTGGAGATTATATCCATACTAAGTACTGGGTTATGGATTAACAACCCTAGTAATTAACAGTGATTATAATCTCTTGGCTAACTCTCTGTTAAATGAGAAAGATTATTGTAAATATATAAGAGAAAATAATTTGAAATTTAATGAAGTTCTTTATTCTATTTAACAACAGAAATTGAGACAAAGCCAAAGAAGGAAAAGAATCAGGAAGACAATTCTTTGAAATCTGTTCCAGAAAGTTTAGAGAGTGAAATGAAGGCTAAAATAGAATCTTTAACTGAATATAAATATGAAGAAATGAATCCATTTAACATGATAGTCAAAGAGAGAAGAGAAACTATTTCTGAAAGAATTACAGAGCCAGATCTAAAAGTTGACATATGTATGGATTTTAATCCAGATGTAATTAAAGACTGTGAACAGACAGACTCTGAGAAGGAGGAGGATGATGATGATGACGACAATCGAAATGAAGATTTGTTCAAAGAGAATTCATTTGAAAATTTGAATTGGAAAGTCATTTGTACACAAGATGTTTGGACTACTTTAAAGTGCAGAGATTTAACAGATGAAACACGCAGACAAACTATTTTAGCCATCAAAAAGTTAGCTTCTGGCTCCAAGAGTAGACGTGTGAAGAAACTGAAAGATATTCCCAACAGTTTAAAACTGTACACATTTCACCTGTCACATAATTCACGCATCATTTGGCAATTGACTATTAATTATCTGCCAGGTAGGAAGATTTACCTCTTTACATGTTTTTCAAAATTTCTTTTTGATTTATTTTTAATCATTAACTATGTAAATATCTGTCTGTCTGTCTGTCCATATGCACACACACACACCAAATAGGAACACAAATCAGTTAAACCTTCATGCTCCTAATTAGGCAGCATTTCCCAAGTACCTATAAGTATTATAGTTCTTTTGATGCTCAAAATGTTAAGGTTAGCTACTCCTGTTTAAATGCACTCATACAAATGTAAAGACAGGAAAATCTCCACCATCTTGACCCCCCCCCCCCTTCATTTGGAAATTTCAGGATCAAAGAAATGATTTCACAGTGGGGATTTCTTGACATGGACCCAACCTATTACTCTCCTGGAGCTTGTAATATCCAACTCTGCATTCATGAAAAATTGTGTATACTGCAACAGCCTGCTGTACACATCAACAGGAAAACTCATCTCAGAACATCATAGAAAGGAAAAAATAGTTTAATCACCAAAAATATGATGAAGTCAGACCAGCTAGGCAGGAGTTATCATGGGATAGTAATTACATATAGCACACCACATACCATATGCAATGCAATTTAATTCGCCATATAACATAATATCCCCTGATTTTATTATATTTAATACGAGTGGGTAAGTTTATAACAGATTCAACACCAAAATTAATTTCCACCATCAAAGTTTGAGTGTGGCGCCTATAATTGTTAGTTTCGAAAATACTTAAATGCTCTTTCAACCCCTCCCAAAGTCACGACTTGATTATTAGGTGTGGCTACTTTATCAGTATTTTTCTTCTCAATAGAGGCTGCTCTAATCCGCTCAATCACCTCACTACCTTTATTATATAAACTAACATTCCCACTGGTTACAGCATCTAATTTCCTGTTGTTGCTTATCTTTTTATTTAAATTGATGGGTTTGTTGGATGCCTTCCTAGTAGGTCTGTTTTCCCGACCAAGTAAGCCTGTATCCCCCCTCTCACTTAAAATCTCATTATTTCTACCTTTAGCAGGTGTTACACTTTCTGGATTAAGAAAAGTAATTCCATGGTTGTATCCTGCCTTAGACAAAGTGAAGTTATAGTGGTGGGAATAAGTATTAAAAATGTTTTTATTTATATATATATATTTATATATATATATATATATATATATATATATATATATATATATATATCATCATCATCATCATCGTTTAACGTCCGCTTTCCATGCTAGCATGGGTTGGACGATTTGACTGAGGACTGGTGAAACCGGATGGCAACAGTCTAATTTGGCAGAGTTTCTACAGCTGGATGCCCTTCCTAACGCCAACCACTCAGAGAGTGTAGTGGGTGCTTTTACGTGTCACCCGCACGAAAACAGCCACGCTCGAAATGGTGTCTTTTATGTGCCACCCGCACAAGCCAGTCCAGGGGCACTGGCAACGATCTCGCTCGAAAATCCTACGGGAGCCAGTCAGGCGGTACTGGCAACGGCCACGCTCAAAATGGTGCATCTCATGTGCCACCCGCACAAGAACCAGTCCAGGGGCACTGGCAACGATCTTACTTGGCTTGCCGGGTCTTCTCACGCACAGCACATTTCCAAAGGTCTCGGTCAGTAGTCATCGCCTCGGTGAGGCCCAATGTACGAAGGTCTTGCCTCACCACCTCAGCCCAGGTCTTCCTGGGCCTACCTCTTCCACGGGTTCCCTCAACTGTTAGGGTGTGGCACTTTTTCACGCAGCTATCCTCATCCATTCTCACCACATGTCCATACCAGCGCAATCGTCTCTCTTGCACACCACAACTGATGCTTCTAATGTTCAGCTTTTCTCTCAAGATACTTACACTCTGACGGGTATTCACATTGACATTACACATCCAACGGAGCATACTGGCTTCATTCCTTGCGAGCTTACGTATGTCCTCAGCAGTTACAGCCCATGTTTCACTGCCATGTAGCATGGCTGTTCGTACGCATGCGTCATACAGTCTGCCTTTTACTCTGAGTGAGAGTCCCTTTGTCGCCAGCAGGGGTAAGAGCTCTCTAAACTTTGCCCAGGCTATTCTTATTCTAGCAGCTACACTTTCAGCGCACCCACCCCCACTACTAACTTGGTCGCCCAGATAGCGGAAGCTATCGACTACCTCTAGTTTTTCACCCTGGAATGAGATAGAAGTTGTTTCCTGTTTGTTTACAGTCTTTATTGCACCTGAACATCTGCCACAAACAAAAACTAACTTGCTAGTTAACCTGCCTTTGATGTTGCTGCACCTCTTATGTGTCCATAGCTTGCACCGAGTACATCTTATAGAGTTACTACCTACTCCTTTTCTACATACTGAGCAGGGCCATCTACCTGAAGGGGTTTGTGTTTTATCTACCTTCCTACTTATTAGGATTTTGGTTTTAGCTAGGTTGACTCTAAGGCTCTTCAATTCTAGACCTTGCTTCCACACCTGAAACTTCTCCTCTAGTTCTGATAGTGACTCCGCAATTAGGGCAAGGTCATCAGCATAGAGGAGCTCCCAGGGGCAACCTGTCTTGAACTCCTCTGTGATTGTCTGGAGGACTATGATAAATAAGAGGGGGCTGAGGACGGAACCCTCTATTGGGTCGACATACGGCAGGCTCTCTTTCTCCCATTCATTCTCTTTATTAAGCAATCTATCGTAGTGGCATCTCCAGACCTCTTTCTTTGCATCCTCATTTAGTGCAAGCGTACCATCATCCATGCGAACACATTTCTCTCTTACAACATCACTATTCTCTCTCCTACACTGTCTTGCAACACGAAATACCTCGAGTCTTTGGTCCTCACGGCGCAGAGCATTGGCAAATCTTTCCTTATCTGCTTCCCCTCTGGCTAAATAAACCTGTCGCCTAGCCTCCCTTCTGGCACATTGGTACAATTCCCTGCTACCACCGTTCTTCCAGTCCTTCCAAGCCTGTTTCTTTTGTCTAATAGCCCTGTCTACCTCCTTGTTCCACCACCACGTTACTCTGGGTCAGGAGGGGACCTTACACCACCCACAAATCTGGTCGGTGGCTTTCAACAGGTTGTCCCGCAGAAATCTCCAATTGTCTTCCACGTTGTATGATGCTATATCCCCTTCTATTTCGTTAAATACTTCAAGTAACTTGTCTCTAAGTCTCTGTCCGTTTGCAGGGTCTTTAAGCTTCCACACCCTTCTCCTCCAAGCCTGTCTAATTCTGGGCACCCATTTTGCCTTGATCCCAAAGTCGCTAACTACTAATCTATGTTGTGGGGTACATTCTTCGCCAGGGTAGGTTTTGGCATTTATAAGCTGCCCTCTTTCCCTATTTCTGGCGAGGATGTAGTCGATTTGGCTAGAGTGTCTGCCGGAGCGGTAGGTGACTAGGTGACTGGCAGGTTTCCTGAAGTTGGTATTGCAGACCATAAGATCGGTTGCATCACAGAACTCCAGCAGTCTGGTTCCCTCCTCGTTGCGGGAACCGAAGCCATAGCCTCCATGTATGCCATGGAAGCCTCCAGCACGACGTCCGACATGACCATTGAAGTCTCCAGCCACAAAGAGAAGGTCCCTGTCACTCGTCGACGAGGTAGTTTGCAAGAGGGTGTCATAGAATTGGTCTTTCAGACCATCTGGTAGCCCCGGTTGAGGTGCATAGGCTGAATATATATATATATATATATATATATATATATATATGTATATATATATATATTGATTGATTGATTGGTCGTGTGTTCATATATATATATATATATATATATATATATAATGTCTCAATGTGTTTGTGTGTATCTCAAGAAATATATACATACATGCATATAACTCTTCTCTTATCTCTCTTTTTCTCTCTCTTTGTTTTTTTTTTTAGAACTGGAGCAGTATTCAGAGGTGCTTTGTATCTGGAAAGTGGTTTTTAATTTAAACAAGCTAAGATCCATTATAGACAATATTGTGAAATGTTACAAGGCTAGTTTATCTTGTCCTCAGTATTTAAAACCTGTACTCTCTACTGAGAAACCGACTGGTGTATTGTTACCACGTGTCTTCGACAAGTGTAACGACAATAAAGGCAAAGACATCTGTCAGTCATATCTTTCTATTAATAGTGAAAGTGAAGTGAATATTATGAAATTCTACCGTTTTTCCTCTTCGTTGGTAAGATATATATTTCAGGAGAGTACGGTGAATGCTTCTTTCCCATTTGAAGCAAAAGAAACAGAATCTAACATCATAGTTGACAACAGTAAAGAACCTGTCATTGTGTTGGGCCGAAGTGGTACTGGCAAAACCACTTGCTGTCTTTACCGACTCTGGGACCATTATATCACCTATTGGAAACAGGCTAACATCTCTGGCAGCCCATTGTTTCAGAAACTTGTGACTAACTCATTGGATCACATCAGAGATAACAAGGTGGCAGGACACCAGGAAGAACAATCAGATGGTGAGACATTTTCATTTGGTTATTCTTCATTTTATTAAAATTATTTTTGAATTCATTTCTTTTAGTAAGCCTCATATGGTATACATTAGCACTTGTAGCTTGGTGATAATTGATTAAATTTTTTACAGTGTTAAGCTTAGATTCGTTTTCAGTTCTTTTGTTTAACTTTTAACATCTTGCTGAAAATCCAACTCAAAAGCTTGGTCTTGTAATGATATTGAGCAGAAAATATCTAAAAATGGGTTTCTTTATTCAACTGCTTATAGTGTCTTTACTTGTGGTTGTGCTCAAAGACACAAGTTGCTCCAGTCCACCCAACTGGTTAAAATGAGTTGTACCTGTAATTTAAAGGGCCAGCTTTGTCATATTCAGCGTCACGCTGAATATTACTGAGGGCTAAGTTAAGTGTAGAGTGCTCAGCCACTTACACATTAATTTCATGATTGAATCAATTGGAACCGTCATTGTCATAACCGGCAGTGACAGTAAGTAAATTGTGATGAACAGTTTTGGACAATATTTAATAATATTAAGGTTGAGATGTCAGAGGAGGTAAATAAAACACTGCTGCTGGTGGTGGTGGTGGTACTTTTCTTTTTTTGTATTCATATGTTTATCTCTGTGTAACAGCCAAATGGCCAGTAGCAAGTCACCTTATGGCCAGTTTGTGTATCACAAGTTCAAATCAACTGAAACTATCTTATGTTTGTGAACAGAAGAGGTTAATTTTACATTGACTAAGATTACCTAAATTGTGTAAAGAAGTAGGTATATGAAGCTTGTTTGGGAAAGTTACCTGTATTAAACTAACCTTCTCTCTAATCTCTTGATGTTACGGAAGCCAGAAGTGAGTTTCAACCTTTTTGGGTGTTTGTCTTTTGTTTTTTTGATTTATTGTTTATTTTCTTCAACTGTTTTCCTAATGGCATTATAATGATTATGCTTTTATTTCCTCTTCTATCAGAAGAACAAAATGAAGACGATGAAAGCAAAGATGATTCAGAAAACTACTGCCATCTTCATCAACTGTTTATTTCACGAAACAATTGTCTCTGTACAGAAATGGAAAAACACTTCAAAAATCTCTGTATTGGTGAGAATATGAGTGAAAACCACATGGAATTTTCCGGGTTATGTTTTCAGGATCTTCAGGACAACAATTTCCCAATATTTCTAACATCCAAGAAATTTTGGGTTCTTTTAGATGCCTCGCTTGGTTCACCATATTTTTTCCCTCGAAATGAAGACATGACTTTGAGAACAGACTTCAAAAACTGGCTGGATGAAGATTCCAGCAATCTGTTTGACATGGACATCAAAGAGAATAGCGTTGGTGGCAATTTCCAAGATTTTTATGAAGTAACATATGACATATTTGAGAAGGAATTTTGGAATCGAGTTAAATATCCAGTACCTGGCTGTCATCCCACCCTTATTTGGACTGAAATTACGTCAATCATAAAAGGCTCTTATAAATCCCTGCTTTCAGAGAAAGGTTTCCTATCAAAAAATGAATATTTGGAGATTGGGAAAAAACAGGCTCCGAATTTCACCTCAGACCGCGAAAAGGTTTGTAAACTGGAATTTTTTCTTCTGATCTCTAAATTCACACCAAGTTACCTATTGGTTTCTGTACACTCGGTGTTTAAATATTTTGCTTAGATGAATTACGGGTGTACTGTCTATGTTTATCTGGGTTGATCTCCTATATTGTTTGTGGTGTTTACTTAAATATCCCAACATAAATTTCCCCATTGTAACACTTTGAAGATATTCTTCACTTCCTCTCTAAAGCAGATATTTTTTAGCATTGATACACACACACACAACAAATACTGGTTTCAAGTCCTACTGATGTGTCAGTTCTTTTTTTATCTGAAAATTGTGTCTAATTTTGTGATAAAATATTTTGTTTTTATGTTGTTTTTTATTTGTAGGTATACCAAGCATTTGTGAAATACAATAAACTCTTAAGAGAAAGACATCTGTTTGATGAGATGGATGTTGTTTTTAATTTATTCTCTCGGCTTCGTAATTCCCAATCAACCCTCTGCCCCATTCATGAGATTTATGTCGATGAAGTCCAGGATTTTACTCAAGCTGAACTCTTTCTGATGATATTACTTGTTGAAAATCCCAACAACATGTTTCTCACAGGTGACACAGCCCAGAGTATCATGAGAGGTGTTGCATTTCGATTTTGTGACCTCAAGTCACTCTTTTATTACCTAAAAGAGATATGTTCAAATTTAAAGCAACTCCACTCTATCAAGGTACCCCAGAAAATGCATTATTTGACCTGCAACTACAGGTCACACAGTGGGGTGGTTTCATTGGCTTCTAGTGTTCTTGATTTACTCAACAGGTATGTGGCCTTTTGTTTTCTTTGTTTATTATTAAATGTTCTTACCTTAAATTCTGTCTGCCCCATGGAAGGATGGAAAAGTATATGTTAAAGCTATGATGATGATGATGATGATGATGACTATGTTCTTGTGATGTGTTGAAACTCCTTTGCACTCATGTTACACTCCAGTTGCTTTCATAGCAAGTTCCTGTTGTTTTCATATCCTGTTACATTCTCACATCATCCATGTTACACTCTTACAATCCTCCTGTCACGTTGAAGTTGCACTTGTGCCACACAGCCTGACTTAAGTAACTTGCAAGTGTCATTACTGTTAATTTTTTTATTCAACATTGAAACTTGCACATACAAACAGGCGTCCCTACCATGACACTCATGTCAGACAGTTACAGCACTTGTGTCACATACTTGTTGCTCATGTTACAACCTCTTCTGTTCTCCTTACAACACTCTTCCCTTTACACTATTTTTACCTCTCACAATGTCATATCACTGTTTGATATCCTTCTTGCAGATATTTCCCAGAATCTTTTGATAAAACCGAGAAAGATATTGGAACATATGAGGGCCCAAAACCCAAAATCTTTGAGTTCTGTAATAATGAGGACTTGGCTATGTTATTGGGAGGAGACAAACAGACAACAGATCTGATTGAATTTGGAGCCCAGCAGGTATGTATGAAAAAATAATAAGGTACTCAGATATCTGGATGGTTGTACATTTACAGATTTTTATTGTGATGAATCAATGAGTGAGGTATCTAAATATTGGTAAGTTCATTTTGTCATAGGCATGGATCAAAAATAAAGTATTTCTGTAGTCATTTACCAATATATATTGGCAACTTTATATTCGTCAGAAATGGAATGTTATCAATGTAGTTGTTATGTTCCCATAATTCTTGGATGGATTTACCTTTGGCAAGGAATCTACAAAGTGTAGTGCTACTTTTAGAATCCAATTCTCATGTATTTCAGATTCTCTGAATTTTCTCAGACAAATCATAATGTAAAGATCCATAATAGTTTCTTTTGTCTTATTTGATCTTCATTGAATCCTTCTGGCTTCCACTTTGTTGCAAGGTAAGAATATAGCTAAGCTTATGTTGTTGTTTTTGTATTGTTACTATTGATAGTTTTGTTTATTTTTGGTGTTGTTACTTTTTCTTACTCTCTCATTTTGTTCTCTGCCTTTTCTCTCATGTTTTTGTCTCTTCTATTTCAGGCTATTCTTGTGGCAAATAATCAAGCAAAACAGGAATTACCCAGTTTTCTTTCATCTGGAATTGTTCTCACAATTGCTGAATCAAAAGGCTTAGAATTCAATGATATCCTTTTGTACAACTTCTTCAAGGATTCTCTGGTACAGTTTCATTTTTATGTTAATATAATTTCCCTTCCAGCCTCTCATGAAGGCCACACATTCTTCACATACTTCAAATTGCTTTATTAAATTTCATTTCTTCATCACACATCATACACAACATGGGGGGGAAAAAATTGTATTTTAGTAGTTCTGCAACCCTGTTGATTATTGTGGGACACACACACACACACACACACACACACACTGCAGCTGGTGGTGGTTTTTTCATGCCACCGGGTCTATTGAGCTGAAAAAAATGGGGAAAGGAAAAGTTCCATCTTGTAGGTGGGGTTGGGAGTGACTTTATACCAGGTGTTGAAAGGCTAAAGTATAAGAAGACAAGCACAGGTATCTTGCTACAGAGGAGATCCAAGGGTGGCTGGAAGGAGATGAAAGAAGACAAAGATGGAGTGCCAGGCTGAATGGATGTGTAGATGTGTTTGATATCAAATAAAAGAACCAGATGATGTTACAAGAAAAATCTCTTTTACTATATTTTATGCATCAGTCATTTCTAGTAAATTATCAATTGCAGGTGACTGATGAATGGCGAATAATAACAAGCTATTTGCAGGAATTAATTGCAGAAACCAATAATGAGAGCGAAGGAAATGGTCAAAGATCAACTGAATTAAACTTAGGTGAATCACATTCTTTGTTGTTGTTTAGCTTTGAATCAGTCTTCATCTAATAGATCAATGACATTTCAGCCATAATTATACCCTTTTTTCCTTAGGCATTGTGTATCTTAGACTACATTATTCAATGTAACTTCTCTTTTCTTGGTGATTTATTGCTGTTATCTATCAGATCAAGTTATATATTTATTATTAATCCTAGTTAAATTCCAGCCCCACCTCATATTAAATATGTTCACATTAAATTATGTTTTTTTTTTTTCTTTTATCAATTTGTGAAAGCTGTTGAGAAAGTCTAAATGTCCGGAAATTTCCCACTTTCCAAATTGTTGCAGCTTAATGGTAGCACCAATGTTTAGAGGGGAAAGAATGACTGAAATGTATGAAATATTAGATTAACAATCCAAGAGTCATGGGTTCAAATTGACTGTAGTGAATATTCCATAAAACACATTGTAAATGAATTGGTAATATACATTTGAGTAAGAACAAGATAGAAGAACTTCAATGTGAAATATTAGACAAACAAGCTTCTCCCAAATAGTATGACATGAAATTTAAACAATTAGAAAGACATGCCACACAACAGGTATACTGGACAATAAAAATAACTAATGTTTTGTTTTGTTTTTTCTTTGCAGATGTTCTTGATTCCCAGAACCATCCTCATCCTTTAACCTTTGACCCAAACAAGCACAAGGTTCTAAACTCTGAATTAAAGTATTTATACACAGCACTTACAAGGGCAAAACATAACATTTGGATTTTTGATACATCCAATGAAAAACGAACTCCAGTTTTTGAGTATTTTCAGGTTCTGCGTTTGGTTGCATTTGTTGATACTTCTAGTGAAGGTATGCAGTTTTCCATCAGATGGCTTAAAATGTTTGTAGAGGTGATAACATTGGGTGTGTGAAGTTGTTTTGGAGTGGATCTTTAATTACACTCAGTTATATGATCACATCAGACGAAGGAATGTTGAAATGTGTGTGTGTGTGGATGTTTGGAGTTATGTTTTGGTAGACATGTGAAGGATGTGTAAGATGAGTAAAGTTATGTATAAATAACTTGATGAGTGTGTAAAAAAACTACAGTATATATATGGATGTGTATGTCAGAACAAATTTGTACATGGATAGTTGTGTGTGTGTGTGTGTGTGTGTGTGTAGGATATATATATATATATGAATAAATTGGTATGAAAGTATCACTGGTGTGCCTATGTGTTTATTAAGGGTCACTGTGAAACTATCTGGCTGTATCCCTGCACTTGTTTGTTAAGGATCATTGTGAAAGATCTTGACACCTTAGCAACAATTGTGGGAAAAACTGACTCCTCCCTGCTTCTCTCCATCTGCAACTATCCCCCTTCATGGGCCACAGATTATCAGTGTGTACTAGTGAAAACGAGACTTCCTTCATGAATAGGATTCGCTTCAACCTCACCATTACAATTAGATACAATGTCTTAAATTTATAAGGAAGGAATTTAATAAATTTAATCAGCTTCATTGATTGGAATGGAAAACAAAGCTGTCTTCGTATAGGTCCTGATGTCAGAACATACATAGATGTAATCAGATATCACAAGGCATCTTCTACAGAGCTCTACTGATTTTGCAATCTACCACCATTTAACATTCAAAAACAATCAGATCCGCTAGATTACAGCCACTAATTACAGACCCCCATTATGCTACGAGTGTTGTTTTTGTTTTTATACATGTGTGTGTTTTTTTCTCCTATCTTTAGACCCTGACAATACTGAATTTGCCAGAAGCTCAACACCAGAAGAATGGTTTATGAAAGGAATGTCTTTCATTGAGCGAAAACATTTTGAAATTGCTATAAAATGTTTCCAGAAAAGTGGTCACAAGAATGAAGAAAAGGTGGCAACAGCATTCCTGTATGTTCAACAGGCTCAAATGCAAGACTCAACTGCCAAGAAGTGGAAGCACTTCCTCATTGCTTCCAAGTATTTCTTTGATTGTAACATGTGTATCAGATCAGCATGGTGTTTATCTGAAGGGGGCAAATATGAACTTTCTGCCCGTCTTTATCGAAAATGTTGCAAGGCATGTATTAGTACATTTGTATTTCCTCTCTCTCACCCACACACATACACTTGGGATGGGTCTGGTTGATGTAGTTGACTGATCCCCCCTCTTGCAAAATGGCTTTTCTGTTTTGAATTTTCATTTTTTCTTTTTCTTAAAAAATTGATCATTAGTACAAGGAAGCTGCAGTGAATTTTAAGAATGCAAAGATGTACGAGGAAGCTGTGCAGTGTTACCTAAAGATCTCCTTATATGGTAAAGCAGTTGATGTCCTCCATGATGCCAAACAGTATAATCATGCCATTGAATTAATTCAAGAATACAAAAGTCTTCAACAGGTTGATTATATAATTTATTTTTAATATTCAGTGTGTGTCTTTGTGTTTGTATAAATTTTAAAATAAATTTACATTTTTTTTTACACAAACATTGAACTGTGAACTAAAATGACTTTAGGTGAAATCTTCAGAAACAGATGGATGTATATAATATAAAGAAAATGGAGTTTGAACACAGCACGACTGGTTTATTTACATAATAGTCAATTTCATAATGTCTACATACGTTGCAATATCTACTTTCATTCATATTTTATAATTAAAAATTACATTATGAATTTAGAAGATAAAAATCTTTTTACATCATATTACTAAAATTTTGTTCTCATATATTGAATGGATGAAAACATCTGTAAATTAATCGATATAGAGATAAACCAGTGGACCCTTGTGATGTAAGACATCCTTAGAAAGAAGAATTTCTTTCTATACAAAACTATATATATATATATATATATATATATATATATGTATGTATATATATAATGTTTCATTCACAATGGCTGGTGCTGTGGTATCATTGTAAACTGCTAGAAGGGCAAGAGAGAGGAAACTACAGAAGATATCAAAATGTTGAACCAGGTCATGAAGGTTACAGAGAAATATTATTGCAAAACTGATTAGGGATAGTATTTTCTTGGATGGGGTGCAGTTGGGCTTTGTTCTAGAAAGTGGTACCACTAATGCCATATTTCTAGTGAGACAGCTATGAAAGAAGCGCATATCTGAGATTAAACCTTTATGATCTCTTATTTATTGATGTAGAGGCAATTTTTGACAAAATCCCTCATAGTGTAATCTGATGGTCTCTAAGGAAACCAAGAGTAGATGAATGACTCACAAAGCCAGCAATGAGTTCAGTGATAAATGTAGTGTACAGGTAGAAGTCATGAGGTAGAGATTGTTTATTGTGGTCCTGCAAGCCATAACAGATGCATTTTAAGACCAGTTGTATTGGACGCTCCTCCTCTATGCTGATGGCTGAGCTCTTATAGTAAAATCTGTAAGAAAAATTGAAGTAGAAATTCCAGGCATGGAAGTAAAACCCAGAATTGAGGGACCCTAAATTTTTAGCATTCAATTCAGCCTACAATGTCATTCTAAAAGTATACAAACACACCATTGAAATCTGAAAGGTACATGATTAATTCAAAACAATAATAAGGATTACATTTCACAGAGTAATGTGAATATTAAAGGGTTAAAGTGTACTTAATGAAATAAAAAGTTGTAATAATTAGCCAAGAAGACAGGACTGTTATAGCATCAGGGATAAAGCTGTACTCTGTATGCAGAAAAAGAGTCAGTAGAAATTCCATAAAGTGTTTCAACAATGAATGACACAAGGTCATGTTGGGGTTACAGGCAGGTTAAGGGAGAGAAGGTAGATTTCGTATCCAGCAGATGCACAAGGGAAATGAGCAGTAAGAGTGTTAGAGAAATAGATCCTTTCAAATGCCCAGATGGTTCACTAGAAATGATTGATAGCTTTTGTTACCTCTGTGATGTGATTAGCTTTGAAAGGGTAATAGTTAGAATAAGAACATGTTGGAGAAAGTTCAGAAAGCTATTACCTCTACTGGCAAGACTTGGCCTGGTGCTAATGAATCCTGTCACTAAGCTGTCTATCTATCTCTCTATTTATGTACACATATATTTCGTATGTTTTTGTATGCTTTTCTTTCAAGTCATATGGTGATTCTGCACCTGAGGGGTTCATAGAGAATTGTCCAACAAAAGATATATGCTACCTTGCTCAGCAAGCTGCAAATCTTTACTGCCAACGTAAGGATTTTGAGAAAATGAAGGCTGCCTTGCTTCATTTCACCACATTGGAAGATCAACTGAATTTCCTGGAGAAGAAGAGACTCTTCAAAGATGCTGCTGAACTGCTCAGAAATAATGGTATGGATTAGCATTTCTACATAGATTATAAACCAGCTTCTTTTATTTGTTGATGTTTGTCTTACTTCAGGTCCTGAACTCCTTATAAAATTCTAGGGATGCTGTTTTGATGTAATTTGGATATCTTAAATTTGATAGTCATTTAACTCCGGGGCTGAGAGTAAAAGAGGATGAGAGTGAGAGAAGAAAAGAAGGAGTTGCTTGTTTCCAGTCTTCCATGGAAGACATCTGGTCACAAGGGCATGTATTTACCTTTCTTGGAAACAGGTGAGGGTTGGTGATAGGAAGGGTATCGGATTGCAGAAAATCTGCCTCAATAAATTCCGTCTGACCCATGCAAGCATGGATGAGTGGACATTAAATGATGATGTTGATGGCTGTATAGCTCTGCTGATCAATTCCAAAATACCATTAACTTTTTATTGACCCACAATATCTTAGTGGTCACCTCTATCACAATGCTGTTTGTGCCTCTCCACCAATAAGCATATGTGACAGTTAATTGACTTAACTAATTAACTAAATTTCTAAACCTTTTGTTTGCTTCCACAGTCACAGCTAAAGTCATACATAAGAATTTTTATTTGTTCATTTATTTAAATTTATTTTCTCAATAGGCCAAGTTCAGTCTTCAATGGAATTACTTTGGCAGAACAACTTGTTCTCTGAGAGTGTAGCAGTGGCAGCCACCCTTAATAACAACAACCTGTATGCTGACTGCCTCTATAAACAAGCTGGACACAGGTATGTTGTGGCAAAACTAAAGTCAATGCGTGTGTCCACACCGATGCCATCCCCTGCTGCTGCTGAGGGTGGGGATAATGGTGACATTGACATTGATATCTCAAGAAACGTCGAAGAAGATTTGAGGAATGCTCTGCTGCTTTATAAGAAAGAAGGCAACAATTTTGGTCTGGGTAAATGCCACCTGTTACTTGCTAAACTGAATGAAACTAACACCAAATGCACCATTGATGCAGTGGAGGCCTTCAAGCTGTTCAAATTAGTGAAGGTTCCAATTGGTAAGAGGCATTTTTCATTTTGCTTGAAATAATTCCACATTTTCATTCTTAGTCCTTATTTTCTCTTTGTCCATCTTTTTGTCCCTTGAGGGTACATCCTGATATCTCATCTCCATCATCTTTTCTCTCTTTCCTGCGGAAGTAGCCATGTTATTCTTCTTTGACGGGGTGAGGCTGAAAACTTCCTGACTTTCGGTAAAAGAAAATACAGGAGGATCTGTTAATTATGATTTTATTCAACATATTCCCCTCTCAGATTCACACACACTTATTGCAGCTACCCTTCAGTTTTTCTAAGCCCTGCAAAATAACTCAAAAGGAGCTTTTCAGCGCCCCCCCCCCCCCCTCATACAGCCGCACAGCTGTGCCCGTGTCCTCTCTATCATACTTTAGCCTCTCAACACTTGACTCAAAGCCTCCTCTCTCAATACTATGCCTCCATTCTCTCAAGGAGTCGCACAAGTTACTTGTTCTCCTCCACCCCCACTTGTGCTTTGCCATGAGAAAAAGCACTGAGTACATTCTGTAAACTGGTTGGCATTAAGAAGGACATCCAGCCATAGAAACTGTGTCAATGCAGACAATGGAGCCTAACACAGTCCTCTAAGAGTCCATTGGATCATGTTGAACCATCCAACTAATGCTAATATGCAGATGGGTTGGTAAATGAAAGGTTCAGTGTCTAAAGAATCAGTAAAAAAGACATTTTGAAGTTTGTTAAATGGTGAGGTTGTTTATTTTGAAGGTCGTTTGTGGTGATTACCAGATGAGAAACCACAACAGTCCCTGTTGTGGATGAGACTTCAACTGACCTCAGGGTGAGACAGCTCTCTCTCTCGTTTGACAAGGAATCATTGTGTAGAGAAGTAAGTCTATTTTGCAAGTATACAACAAAATGATTGCTTGAATTTGGACTTGGATCTCTTTGCTGGTAGTCCCGTACTTTAATCACTCAGCCATTATTACTTACAGCCTGAAGTAGTCAGTTTCATGGTCACAAATTGAACTGTTGCTTCTAAGAGGGAAAAAGGATGAAGCTTTGCCTGGCAAGATTGTTCTAATAATGTTCAGTTGTTCCTCATTGATTTCGTTGATGAGGTGACATTCTTATGTTGGAAATAACTTCTAGAAGTAGAACTTCATGAACAAGGGAGGATTCAACAATTCTAGTAAATCCAATATACTCGTTGCAATACACTTTTTCCTGCCATCTCAGATGAGCAGTGCCATTGACTGCCAGTAAGAGTTGGAAAAAGGTGTCTTAGAGTTTGTTACTAGAAGCTTAACTTCATTGGTAATGCATTTAGCTTGGATCTGTCTCTCTGTAAGCTGTTGAGTAGAACCCCTTGCACTCTTCCTCCTCCTCCACTTCATGGCTATTTTCAGTTGAGTTTCTTACAGAGATTCGTGCAAATTATTCAGCATTGCTTTCCCTTTGCTCTTCCCCACAACACGAATCTTTAGGAACTTTATTTAGATGTCTGTATGCTGTCAGCAAAGGAAGGCATAGAAAGAACAGGCACATTGTCCTTCCTTTCTCGATTATTTTAAAAGTGCTCGTGCACGCGTCCACACACACAAACACTGTAGATTTGATGTTGTTATTTGAAACAAAGATCAAAGTATATCACTGATGTGAGAGCTAACCTATGGAATCTTTGTACCTCAAGGTGGACTTGGGCAGTTATAGTTGTCATATCTACTGGTACTGTGTAGCACAAATGACTTGAGACAAAACTGTTAACTCTTTGGTTGGATTTCCAAAAAAGCCCATCAAACTGGCCAGCTGTGATTGTCCTGCTTTATTAGATTCTAAAACAACTTATTTTAAAAAATTCTGTTCACTGATTTATGTTTTATTTCTTTTGCAGGTTGTTTAGAAGCAGTTCAATTCTTCATGGATCTTGAGCCTCATGATTTCTATAAGGAATCGTTTTGGAATGTTATCAAGGAAAGTTTTGATTTACTAAATTTGATGAAAAGTCCTCTGCCAAGTTCAAACCTTGTGATAAAATCATATTTACCATATTTTGGTCTCTCTTTCAAGGATGATTCTGTGTGGAAATCTCACACAACAGAACCATTGTGTTGCATATCTCTCATAGAATACAATGTTTGTAATAGAATATCTTATGCAAGTTTTACTTTTGAGAAATTCAAATCATGGCTGAATAAATACCTCAAATCTTGTATTCGGAAGTTATTCCACATGCTGTACCACAAGCTAATCATCCACATCATCATAAGTACACCCTGTCCATTTGAATCTGAAGAATTATGCCAGTCTTCAGAAACTTGTTGTTGTCATTTGGCAAATTTTTATGGAAGTCAACATGGAGATTTCTGCCGTTTTCAGGAGAAAAAATGTATGCATCTTCATAAATCCAGTACTTTACCTCATTTTGATATTCGTATACTTATCTGTGAAATGCTTCTCACTATAAAGCTACAAGACGATTTTAAAGAGTTTAAATTCTTTGCAACTCATCTTTATAAAGCCCTGATTTCAAATTTAGATCAAGATACCCATTTGTCAAACTTCTTCCATCCAGACAATATAACTGCCTTAAAAATGTGTATTCGAAAACATTATATAATGATTTTTCAAAGGATGACTCTATCGGAAAAAGTACAGTCTTCAGATTTCTATTTTGAAGTAAATGTGTTATTCAGCTGGCTAAATATTAGATATGATTTAAGCAAATTCATACAAGAGATGCACCAACAAATTGGAAAAGAATCCTTTCCAAAGGTGTCTATTGTAAACTCATCTTTGGTTTCTTCTGACAACAAATACATGTGCATCTACCAACGTTTCTTTGATTCTTTGTATTTTCTTTATGAAAAACGTCAACCATTTGAAGCTGTCATTCAATTTTCTAAATTTTGTGTTTTGTTTCTAAAAAAGAGGAAACGTATTCTGCCAGATTTGCACTGTCTCTTATTGTGGATTGAATTCTTTATGACAGTAAGTTTTATGTTACTAATGAGACACTGCAAAATATCAGTTGTTCTCCCTGCCTCTCAGATTTCCTCAATTGATATTATGGATACACTTCAATCAGCATTTTCAGAAAAGCTTCAAGACATTATAAATTCCAGTCGTATGTGGCTCTATTTGAAATTTCTAGAGGAACGTGTGGCCAAAATGGTCAATTTGGTTTTCAGTGACAACATTTTTCAGTGTTTACAAAGAAAAGATGTAGAGTCCAGGAAACTTGCAAAGCGTGTTTTCATTTTGGGCCTTTGTTACATTCATTGTTTTTCTGAGCATCCTTTTGAAAAAATACCTGACCTTGAATTTTTAATGAAATGTGGAAATGTTACAACTCTAGTTGAGGATCCCTTATTAAGAGTGAAAGATATATGCAGACTGATTACAATAAACAAAGATGAAGCATGTAGGCTTATTAAAGATACTATAAAAGTTTTGATGCAGACTGCAGAATATAAAATCTCTAGATATTATTGGATGTTTAAAAATAGGAAACCATTAGGACTGCAGTTTGTTTCTGATAAGCAATTGTCAATGTTGAGGCTTGAAATGGCTGACACAAGCCCCACAGTTGTCTCTGAAATTGACTCTCAATTAACAGAAAAAATGGTGGAAATTCTAATAAGTGATGACGAAAAAGATAAAAAGAAGGATTCTGTGATACAAACAAAAGCTGTTCAGGTGATTACAAATGCTTATCTGAGATATAGAAATAAATTATTGAAGGAGCTGAGATCGTTAGAGATCCCAATTAACTTACCTTTAGTTAGTCCAAGTGAGAAGTATTGCTCGATTTGTAATGTTTCATTTACCTCAAAGCAATGGATCACTCCTTTTAAGATCAATATTACTAATAATGGAAATAACAGTTCTGATGAGAAAGAAACTTTATTTAAACACTTGAAAAAACCTGCTCATTCAGCAAAGATTTGCCAATTCAAAACATTCTCCAAACTCTATGAAATTCGTTTTCTTCCTGTTAAACAAAGAGCCAAAAATTATCTTGATTTTGATTTAGCTTCAAACAATGAAGAAATTCGATTTTATTTCGATTTACTGAAATTAAAATTGCAAGAGTTTGATAAAAACATGGATCAAATTTGCCAAAATGCAAACTGGACAGAAACTGAAAAATTGGAAACAGTTGCTAGAAACATTGAATATTTTATGGAGAAAATGATGAAAATTCAGGTGAGTGTCTTTTCTTTTCTTGATAATATCAAAATCCATTTGATCAGATTTTTGGTGAGATATGTCAATTTGACATATGTTACAAGTTATATCTGTTTTCTGAAACGTCAAAGACCGACATATATTTTGTGGCTTTCACACTGGCCTTATTTTAGTTTGGTCCATTATATCATATGTAATTTTATTATCTAGGATCAATCTGTCATCATTATCTGATGTTATTCCACATTTTATCAAATGTGTTCTTTAATTATTAAAAAAAAAAAAAAAATCCCATTAAATAGTAGGTGGTTGATTTCAAGGAAATTTGGCTGCTATTTCTAGCTGCTGTAGTGTCTATATATAGATGCACACAAAAGAGTTTGCCACAGTCTTGATGTGTCAACCCCTGTTATGTGGAAGAAATTTTTTCTGCTAAGTAAAGTTTGAGGCCCAGGTTCAGTTCTCAGCTGCAAGCCCTTCCTTTCACTGGCATTCATAAGTCTACTTACAGAAAGATATTCATGGAGCAAATGGTAATTCCACTTTTCTAACATTGTCAACAAGAATCTTCAAGTTTAGAGCAACATTAATATTTTTTTCAGGGAGCATTGTTTGGTGTGGGGGAGGTGTGATGTTTGGTCCATGTAAATGTCAATGTTTAGCATTGCTTGTTGGCGCTAGAATGGGATTAGATAATCAAAAGGCTGACCAGTGATTGGTTTTGCTTACATGGTTCTCTAAACAGAATCTGTCACATTGTCTGTGGTACTTGCAGTGGCAACAGTATCATCATCATTTGGAAAGGTTTTAGACAACAGATTCAACAGACAATGGGCTTTATGTTGCTTCCTGTTCCGATGCAACAGGAACCAATTTGGTTTCAGTTCTAAGATCACCAGTCATCAAACAAAATCAATTTCTTTCCTCTCCCCTGAAATCTCATCTCTGCCAGTCGTTTTCGATGTCATTTCTCTCAGTCACTGCACTGTGGCCAGGCTGAATCATTGACTTGGGTAATATTATAAATTACTTGTCAGAACCATTTAGCTAAGTTTAAAAAATCAGAAAATTAATGAATTAAATAACTAAGTAAAAAAAAATCAAAACTATAATTATTGGGAAGTAAAAGAAATCCAAAAAATTTTTCTCAATGTCTAAATTACATTTTTTGTTTTAATTATTTTTCAGGATTCCTAAGCAGGAAATAAACCTTTGATGTGAATAATTTTGTAGCTGAATGGCACAGACCTGTGTAATGCAGCTGAAGAATTATTTTGGAATATTGAAGAATGAAAAAAAACCATGTGAATGGGAAATATATTAGTAAACTGTGCATTGGTTCACATGTTTGCCTGAGGGATATGTCTACCCACTCATCCATTTGTCTGTGGGTTTACTCTTTAGCAATCAATCACCACCTCTGACCTCAGCCATCCAAGAACTTTTGAAATGGTCTCCATCATTTCTCACAAGCAGGTCAGGTGCATCCATGTGCTTCTGCAATCCAGTCTTTCTGCTGTCCACTCCTTCAGCCTCTTCCTTAACACTCCAATGACAATTTGTATGACCCTCCCTTTTTCTGCAACCCCACAATCTGCTTGTCTCCCTCTCTTCAGGTCCTGGTTTCTATCTTGTTGATTTCTTTTTCTTTTATATTTACTTTTATTATCTTTTGCTAATTTCCTTCAATTCTGGTAAAATTTAAAAAAAAAAAAAAAAGTTCCAGACTAAAATGCAAGAAATGCTGCAACTGAGAAGTGCCAGTTGTTTTTTTGCTCAGGGCATTTGGTGTGTGCAGACTTGTTTAGTGCACAGCATGAGATCTCTCAACCAGCAAAAGGGAAAATATTTTTTTATGAATAAAAATATAAAATGTGAACAACATTATACTTCTTCTGTCATATTTGTTTATCCAATAGGATTCACTTGTGGTGGTAAATGGTAAAATTGCTTCCATGACTGGCTGAATAGTTTGAATTACATCTACCAACATTTATTATAAGGGATCATCACTGTTGGACTCCTAACACTAAACCTCTGCCCCTTTGTCGTTTGTGTAAGCTTCATTTATCAATATATAAATATCTATATATGTATGGATACTCTGTATTTTGTATATCAAACCCTAACTTCTTTGTCCACATTTTATTGCCCCCATACCTGCTCACCTGGATTCCTCTTATAGCAACTCTTTACTCTGTGGAGTTGGAAACTGAAATGAGCCTGGCATATGCATGTAGACTTGTCTAGACCTCACGAGGGTTGTAAATGGACCATCATCACCCTCATATAAGTAATGTATTCATTTCTTCAGCAAGGCACTTGATTCTTTCCCTCCAGGCTATACCCAGCTTAGTTGAGGGGGGGAGGGTGTCTTATTTTCTGAGGACTTGGCGACCTCACTGGTGCCACATAAAAATCCCCCAGAGCACTGTTAAGTGGAAGTAATAGAAACCATGCCAAAGCAGACAACTGGGGCCTGGTGGAACCATCTGTTCTTGTCAAACTGTCCAGCCAAAGCAGACAACTGGGGCCTGGTGGAACCATCTGTTCTTGTCAAACTGTCCAGCCAAAGCCAGCATTGAAAGAGACGTTGAATGATTATACATACATATGTATAATGTGAAAATAAGTGTTATGTTTTGAACCAGTTTCGTTTGGCCATCAGCATGTTGCAAGACGTACAATTGACCACAGAAAACCTCAGTTCAACCATGGTTAGCACATATACACATCTGTAATACAACATCAAATATGAAGTAAAATTTTAATTTAACAAATAACAAAACAATATTTTTAATTTATTATTTATTTTTGTATTTTTTTGTATGTTTGTTGTTGCATTAGTTCATAAGGATTGAAAATGTTTTCCCCAGAAATTACATAGAAATATGGTGGCAATGAATAAAAACTGGTCTACATACACACAAAGAACTGTACTATACTGTCTGACATACGATAGCAGAGGTTAAAATTTGTATGAAGAGAGAGAAAGAGAGAGAGAGGTTAGAACCAGTGGAAGGATGAAGGTGAATAGATTTAGATGAATTGATTGGTGTGGTGGTGGTGATGGAGGGATAAAAATGATTTTAAACTGCCATATACAACCTACCTGGGTATGAATGCAAATATAAAACTCTAGACACAGATGTGTGTGTGTGTGTGTGTGTGTGTGTGTAGACACACACTCGTGACTCAACAGCTTTAGGATTACAACCAAGATAAATTTTGTGACATCATTGGTTTAAAAGTTTTGAGAAGTGGTTTGATCTGTTCCAAGTAGACACCATTTCCATCTCTTTGCCCTACTCTTCCGTATAACCAGACTGCTGACCATGAAGCAAGAATAGAACCTGTTGTTTTGCCGGCCAGGCAGACTGAGGCAAGAAAATACCAGCCACGAGCTACCCCCCCCCCCCCCGGTCACACACACACACACACAGAGTAAAGGTTTGATCGAAGAGACTCTTGACAGTTTGTCTTAGTTTCCTTAAAAATACTGAGTTATAAAATAAAATTCCAGTTTTAAGACCAAATTGAACACAAAAATAAATGATCCTTATTTGTAATCCTAAGCACAAGGCCATAGATCCATCCTGGCCAGATTTGAAAGGTAACTTCAATCACTCACGCACACATTTATCAGTAGGTAGGAGAGATGCATCAAAAGAAGAGAATTGAAATTATCATGCAATCATCATCATCATCAATGTTTTATGCAAGCCTGAAGTGAAATTAAACTCTCTCCAACCGTGTGTAACAGTGTGGTTGGTGGCAGCGGCTGGTAACACAAGCGAAAGCATTAATGTTAGAAACTGGAGCTGGGACAGGGATGTAAGCAAGTCATTCATACATGGACTAATTATAGCAGGGGCAGAAAGGAGGAAGTGGGGATATCTAAAACACAGGGATCAATAATATATTGTCAGAAGGATCCAGTTTAGAGAATTCAAATATCAAAACCAGCACCTCATTCTGCAATGCACCATGGGTACTTCACACCAAACCATATCTTGAACTCACTTCCACAGAAGACCCCCCTGCCACTCCTATCAACTAGGGACTGAAACCCTGCTCAAAAGATCCAGCTTACCAAGGACAGTAACAGCTATTGGAGATGTCCCAGTAAACATGGAGCCTAGAAAGGTAAGACCGGGCCAAACAGATACAAACTCAAAGAATGGGGTGAGTGGATGGAGAGAGAGAATTTGTGTTCAATTGGTACTTATTTTATTGACCCCAAAAGGACAAAAGGCAAAGTTGACCGCAGCAGAATTTGAACTCAAAACGTAATAAGTTGGAACAAGTGCAGCAGCTGAGTATTCTGCTGTCTGATGTCAAAAGTACTCACGACATTTCTTACGTAGAGGCACATGGCCTGAAATGGGGGGGGGGGGGGGTACCAGTTAGTCAATATTATCAATTATGAGATTGATCCTTAAAAAGATGAAAGCCAAAGTGAATGTTGGAATATTAAAAGCCAGAACACCCTAAAGAATCCTTTTCCTCAACACCAACAATTATGCAAATCTACTGTTCTGCACCTGATGATGATGATGATGACAAAATTTAAAATGAGAAGACGAAGTTGATAAAACTGATACCCCCCCCCCCCCCCACTACCCTGAAAGTTGAAACCAAATTGACCATGAGGGGATTTGAAACCAGGACTGCAGCAATATATAAATTCACAACCCTTTGTAACAAGCCTTCAAGCAACACCTTTCAGCCCACGACCAAACAGCAGTTAAAATACAAAGTGAGATTTTTATGCACATAAACACGCACACGTGCTTTTCCATGATAATTATGACCTAAACAAATGTATTATTGAGGTGTTATTTCACACTTGAATGTCCTTCTTGTAGGACACATCTATTTCGAAAGCACAAAACCAAGAAATGATTCATTGACAGGGGAAATGCCAACAATGTCACTGCTTGCAGCTCAGTGATTTTGGGGGAAATGTAACCACAAACACACAATCATAACCATACATACAATGACAGGCTTTGGTTGGCCTGCGACTATAGAAGACACTTGCCCAAGGTGCCAATCAGTGGCACCGAACTGTAACATGTCTATGCATGTATTACACACATAGACATTTATCGTTTTTTTGAAACATTGACACAAGGTTATAAATTACTAAAGGAAACAGCAAGGCAATGACATGTTGAACTGAATTAATTTGTGATGGATTCTTACAATATGGAACTCTTTCACTTCCAGAGAAGAGCAGGGAAAAGGAAAATCCCGAAAGGATGAAAAGCAAAGTCGACCATGGCACAATTTGAAGGGAAAGAAGCAGAAGAAATACGGAAAAGCAGTTTCTCTGGGAGTCTCATGGTGTGGCCAACTCTGAACTTTAATCGTTAATAATCATTAAGGTGGGCAAGCTGATAGAATGATTGGCAGAGCAGGAAAATTGCTTATCACTTTCTAAGTTCAAACTATACTGTGGTCGACTTTGCCTTCCATCCTTTCAGGGTTGATGCAACAGACGTAAGTACCCACCACCCCACCCCAAAATTGCTGGCCTTGTGACAAAATTTGAAACTAATTATAATAATTATTCTTTCTGCTAAAAGCACAAGGCCTGAAATTTCGAGAAAGGAGTCTATTTGATTACATCGACCCCAGTATGTGACTGGTACTCGTTTTATAGGCCATGAAAGGCAAAACTGACCCCAGCAGAATGTAAACATGGATGTCCGAAATTTTGGGGGAAGGGGCCAGTCGATTAGATTGACCCCAGTGCATAACTGGTACTTAAATTATCGACCCCCGAAAGGATAAAAGGCAAAGTCAACCTTGGCGGAATTTGAACCCAGAACGTAAAGACGGACAAAATACTGCCAAGAATTTCACCCCGTGTGCTCACGTTTCGGCCAGCTGGATGCCTTAACATACAGTGATAGCAATAATGGACTTTAAAAACTAAGGGCTGTATTTACATAAATGAGAAAAAAGACAACGTGTGTCGTAGTGAATCAGATGCCTGGAGATATTCATCTCTTTCAATACAGAGCCATGTGTCCATGTATGGATATGTAAGTGTGTCTTAGGGTTACATGTAGCTATGCGTCTAAAGGACTGACGATATATACACAGAGGGCCAAAAGTCGTGCACCAAAACATTTGCCCCCCCCCCCCCCCCCTCCCATCGTGTACAAGTACTTATGTCTTCAATGCTCTTCCAGAGTGCATTGAACTTCTTCCCCCATCTGGTCTTCATGGTGCAACCAACAGAACCATTGCCGACACCTTCAACCAAAAGCCACATTGGCATCCAAACCATGAAATGCAACAGGCAGGGTGCATGACAAATACCAAAGTGGCTGCCTGGCGCTATCACACGAGACACGGGGGGGGGGGGGGGGGGGGGAAATCTGTCAAAGAAATCAGTTTGAAGATCATTGCAGGAAATTGACATTCCCCATACGACAAATGGGACAAACAATTGCAGACATTTCAAACACTTGTGATCATACTGTCGACATTTTCTAATTATTTTTTTTTTCTTTGCTTTGAAATTAAATAAAAAGTGTTGTTTTTGAAATGTGCAATATAATTAAATGACTTTTAATTTTGGTTTCTGACTTTTTGGCCTACCCTGTGTATATATATATATATATAAATTTTTAAAAAAATAGTTATCCAATCAGATTTAAATGCTTATTCGTTGAACTGGTTTCCATAAATAAACACACAATTTATAGAATTTTATTATGAGAATCACCAGATGAACAGTCATGTGAAACAACTCTGGGCAACAGTTTGGGAAGTTTCTTTTTTTAGCTTTAATAAAATACTTTACTCTGCCTTTGGTATTTGAGTACTAATTCCCCCCACCTTATTGTGCTTGTAAGTGTATATATATATATATATATATATATATATATATATAGATATATGTGTGTGTGTGTTTATATATGTGTATATATATACATATGTTAAACACTCCACCCCACAAAATGTCAAGTATTTCGAAGTAGAATAATGGAATAAGCCAGTTGTCGTTGTCATCATCATTGTCATCTTTGTCATCACATTTATCACTGTTTAACACCATCACCACCATTGAGAAAGAAAATTACAATGAGAATGTAGAATATGTGAGAGAGAGAGAGAGAGAAATAAAAAGAGGTGGGGAGAATGAGTGAAATATTATAGAGCCATGATGAGATAAGGGGACAATGAAATGCTTGATACCCTTCCCACACTCCCCACCCCAGACACCACCTGCCCACCCTACTCCCTACCCCCCATCTGGCCCAACCGTCCACCCAACCTCATCATACATAGATGTGATTGATAAATCTTCCATCCAGCATTATATAATACAATACTACAACTCAGGAAATGATCTGCAAAGGAAACAGAAAAAGAAAAAAAAACAGTTAATTGTGGTAATAATAATAATAATAATAATAATAATAATAATAATGATAATGATTTCTACTCTAGGCACAAGGCCTGAAATTTTAGGGGAGGGGGTTAATACATCAACCTCAGCGTTTCATTGGAACTTATTTTATTGAACCCGAAAGGACAAAAGGCAAAGCCGACCTTGGCAGGATTTGAACTCAAAACACAATGGACAAAATGCTGCTAATGAATCTGCCAGCTTGTTGCCTTAATAATAATCCTTTCTACTAAAGGCACAAGGCCTGAAATTTTGGAAGAGGGGGTTCAATCGATTATGTTGACCCCTGTGCCCAACTGGTACCTATTTTATTGACCCTGGAAGGACAAAAGGTAAAGTTGACCTGAGCAGAATTTGAACCTAGAACATTAAAAACAGATGAACTGCTTTATCTGGCATGACGACTCTGCCAGTTTGTTGCTTTAACTAGCAGGAACTGTGCAAACTCCAAGGAACAACTCAAGAGATTTGAAAACATTTCAATATATTAAACACAAACAATATCAAAGCAATTTTTTTGAAACCATTTAATCAAAAGTTTCGAAATGGTACAGCTTCTTTACGTTCTTTTAATATGTTTGGCAGATACGATATGCTTTATAGTTTCAGCAAATAAAAGACAAAGGTAGAAAAAAAAAAACCTGTACAGTTCTCTGCTTAACTATGACCAAAGATCAGTTCAAATTATTTAGTAATTGAGATTATTTTCTTCATTTTATTTCAGCTACTTATCTACCTGTATATCTATTAATATATCATCTGTAGACTCACCTATGTACCTATCCAATTAACATATCTACCTTCCCTTCTGCCAATGTATTTGTCTACTCTCGTAACACCAATTTTTTGTTTGGAACACGTAAAATTGTGCCTTTCAGTTGAACTCATGCACAATATCGACTCCCCCCCCCCCCCCCACTTCTTCAGTCACATTGTTACCTCCCTTGGCATAGATAATACTAAAGGCACAAAGTTTGAAATTTTGGGGGAGGGGGCACATTAGTTACATCGACCCCAGTATTTCACTGGTATTTATGTTACTGACCCTGAAAGACAAAATACTGCTAAATATTTTGCCCAGCTTGCCCCCCCCCCCAACAACTACCAGTAATTTTCAAATTTTGGCACAAATCCAGCAATTTGGGGAGTCTCAGTCAAATACTCCCAATTCTAGTCATTGATTTGTACTTTATTTCATTGATCTTGAAAAAGATGAAGGGAAAATGAACTGAGTGCTATGGGAACTGAAAAAAAAAAAATTTTCTGATGCTCTAACACTTCTGCCCCCACTAACAAGAAGAAGAAGAAGAAGCAAATTACCTGTTTTACAGTTGATTTAATGAATTCTTTCCTTTGGGTGAGATCGAAGTCAGGATATTTCGCATATACCTGCAGGAAAAACACATCAGAAAGATTACACACATCATCATTTAACGACTCCAATCGTTTGTTCTGGTCATGGGTTCTACTACGGCTGAATGCCTTTCCCCAACACCAACCACTTCACAGTATGCCGAGTGCTTCCCTTTGTGCCACTGGCATGGCTGTGCTTTAAGCAGCACCAGCACAAACTTAGCTTCCCGACCATATTGCTTCAGGTTCAGCCCTTCTATGCATGACCACCATAGGCAAATCAGTGGCCATTTGAATTAATTTTGGTAGATGGAGACTGGAAGGACCTACCAGCCAGATGCACTATAGCTGGTGACCTCTGTTGACCTTTCTTGTCAACAAATTGTCTGCTTTTGAATTCTTCTAGAATTAAGAAATTCCATTATTTGAAAAACAGGTGACAACTGTTAAGGGGAACATCCAGCCTCATGCACCTTGCCATGTAAGTCTTGTTAGCATGGAATAAATAGAACTGGGCACAAATGGTTCAAGAGCCCAGGTACAGGATCAAATAACACCAAGGAGGTCAGGCCTGACAGGTTAAAGAAGCTGGAGAAAAAAAAAACAGCCAATAACTGATTTTCTTTCTATCAATAATTTGGGGAGAGTTAAAAGAATGTGTGCTAACGATGTTAGCGCTTACCTGCTTTATAACAGTCTTCATGGTCACTTCTTCTAGGTTGGCACCTTCCAGAATTTTCTTCACGTCTTCATGTAACTCCTCATCCTGATCAAAATGGAATATAAGAACCAACTCCAAGTCATTAATCATTAGAATAGTGTCAGGTGCTAGAGAAAGAAAAGAAGGCTGTTGTGGAACCACACCTTCATTCTGGGAGTGGCAATCATCAGAAATGATGAGGATGAGGATGATGATGGTAAAAATAATTTGCTTTGACAAGGTAAAGATGGATCGATACTAGTACGTTAAAATAACAATAATAAAAACCAACAACCTCACTTTCTACATCTCAGTTCTAAAATGTGACCAAAACTATTGCTTCCATTGCACTTTTGCAACAAGCCATATTTTGGACAAGAGACAATGGCTTCCATTAGAGATTCCTTCTTTGCACCACATCACCCGTGCCAACGTCTTCTTCTTCATTGGACACAAAACTCAGCTTGCAAAGACTTATTGGGGCAAGTGTAAGCGAAACCGGGATAGCTTTGTGAGATGATTTGGTAGACTGATGGAAACTGAAAGAAACCTGTAGTGTGTGTGTGTGTGTGCATGTATGAATGCCACATGGTGCTGCTGCACAAACATCACCATCATGCAAGCAACGTTTGTTTCCAGTATTCCGTGAAAAATATGCCTGGCAATAGAAAACCAGCTGCAACAAAGAAGTATTGACCATGAAATCTAACAACATAAAAGACTTCCTTCCCATCAAAAAAAAAAAAGGAGCCCATCACTAAGAATGGTCAAGACAATTGGTTTAATGAGGAATACTTACCGAAGGAGGTGATTTCTTTTTCTTGATGATTGGTTCATCATCTGAGCTATCAGAAGAAACATCAGAAACTGAAGCAAATGGAAAAAAACTTGATTATTTTTAACTCTGAAGAAACACTCAAAGGAAGTTTAGGGGTCGGTTAAATTTAAAATTAGCTCTACTAGAAAGCTACAGGTATAGTCGTGTGGTTAAGGACTCTGCTTTCCAATCACATGGTTTCAGGTTCAGTGCCTCAGCACATTACCCTGGCCAAGCTGTAGCATATGCTTGTGTCACCTTGTTTTGACATTGCATAATAGTTCAAAGTATCACCGTCATATAAAAGTGGTTTGCATTTCAATATGACATGTGGTCCACTCATGCACCTGTACAGGCAATGTGTGGTTCGATGATACAACAGAAATAGATTTAATCCATTCGAAATATTGAAGCCATTTCACTTTTATATAAAACAGAGACATTTGCAAACAAAACTCCATGATACACACACAATTATTCACTCAAATATATATATATATGATCTCTATCCATGCAAACTTAAGTTGTCACGATATTATTTTCATTATTCAATCGACACCGATGCCAACCTTTTCGCTTTTTGGCAACCACTTTCTTTTTGGGGGTTTCCTTCTTTTTCTCTTTCTTCTTTTCTTTTGACGGTTTCTTCTCTGGTTTAGATTTCTTCTTTTTCTTCACCTCCTACAAAACAAGAAACATCAAAATCAGAAACACGTGGTGAGAAGCGAGAAAAAAAAGGTGTCATAGCTCTGCTTCTTGCATAATATAATCCAGAGTTCAATACCCACCCACCCACCCCCTTTTCTCACAGAACTGACCGGCTAACATACAAGGTGCCCAGATTGCAATGACACCTGTCACAATACACTGCTTGTGGTATTTCCATCATTGTGAAATCCCTTCACACACATTGTCATCTATAGCCCCCACCCCCTATTGGCTTCATTGCTGACTGTCACCAGCACCATTTCGAAGCCCAGTTTCCCAGACTCACAGGGTTGGATGGAATTTGTCGAGGCAGATTTTCCTTTGGCTGGATGTCCTTCTTGTCACCACTTCAAGTAATACTTCCCCATGACCAGACACATTTTTGCAGGGAAGATTGGAAATGAAGGACACAGCTTGTGTGACCCTGACATTTGCTAACAACAACCGTACAATGCCAAGGCCAAAGAGACAGTAACACACACAAACAGGTTTTTCCTTGTTTCTGGTACACTTACAAGGCTTTGGTCGGCATGGAGCTATAGCAGAAGACACTTGACCAAGGTGCCATGCAGTGGAACCGAACCTGAGACTATGTGGTTGGGAAGCATAGTCTTTACCACATAGCCACACCTACCTTAGGGGTCTTTAGTCAGGAATAACCCAATCAATGATCAGAAAAACTGTAAATATTATGCCGTTTGACCCATGTGACTATAGGAGAGTGGATGTTAAACGATGAAGATGGTGATGATGATGATTTGTAAAAAGCATTCAAGAGACGTATCTCATCAAGTGGCCATTCATGAAGATAAAGAAAAATGATTTCCTAGCTTTTAGTAACTTTTGAAAATCAGAGTAGACAACAAAGCAAACAAACCTGACAAAAAGAGAGGCACACCAACTTTTGGTGACCAGATATGCTTGATGGAACTGAAGGAAGAGAATAATAATAATGGCACAACTACAAAACTTACTTTTACTTCTTCTTCACTTTCTTCTGATTGTTCACTCTCTTCATCTTCTTGTTCCTCTTCTTCTTCCTCCTCCTCCTCGTCAGAATCAGACTCAGAGGAGTCGGACGACACCACTTTCTTCTTTTGAGAACTAGATGATTTCTTCTTGTTTTTCTTGGGCTTGCTCTTTGACTTGGTTTCACCAGATTTCCCTGCAGAAAAAGTGATGGATACCCAAGAGAAGAAAGAAAAGGAAAATGAAAAGGCCGCAACCAATGCTTCAAAGCAAATATGAACAATAAAACATTGCAGGATGGACTGTTAACCATTGACAAACAGCTGACCCCAAATCCTCTGAGTTTTTGTGATTTCAAACATTCTGTGGAGAACATATTAGGCCATTGGGGAAACAGGCAAGGGTTGGCAACAGGAAGAGTATCCAGCTGTAGAACACCTGGCTCAATTAATTCCATCCATGCAAGTATAGAACAGTGGATGCTTCCAGACACCAATTTAGCCTTCATTTTTATGCTTCTAACTAAAATATTTTTTCTGAGTGTCACTTTTATTTAAATTTGAAACTAATAACATCATTTATTAATTATACATATAAAAGGACACAGGATAAAGATCCTTTCCAAGTCCAATAGGCTGAAAAGGTTGTTTCCTGGTTGCCATGGTGAATAAATTCTCCACTTGGACAGGATGCCAGTCCACCGCAGGGTTACTCACTTTTGCTAGCAGAGTGGACCGGAGCAATGTGAAATGAAGTGTTTTGCTCAAGGATACATGTTGTCCAGGTCAAAAATCGAAACCACAACAAAGGAAAGTGACAACTGCATAATGGGCTGCCAAGGTGCGGCCCCATATAGGCAGCAGGGGTGAACTTTTATTGCTCCCCTTCATGCCTGGAGGCATAACAAATATAAACAACGAATAACCTCCAAATTCTTGATTACTTTCAATATCAATTGAAACACTTTTTATATTTCAGATGCGAGTGAGATGCAAAGATAAGATTAAAGGTGGGCAGACAGCAAGGGGACAAAGAATGGAAAAGGAGGGAGAGGGAAAACACTAACGTTTCTTTTTCGGTTTAGGAACACTTTTGCCTGTATCCTTTGGTTTCACAAGGAAGTCCATTATCTTATTGAGTATTTCATCTTTTGCTCCTCCTCTTTCCAGCCCCAGAATTTCACATATTTTTCTCAGCGATGCCGTAGTGTTCCTGGAATGAATAAATAATTGAAAAAATCCCTATAATAATGCGTTGCAGGAATGAAACACTATAACGAGAGAGAGAGAGAGATTTGAACACAACAAAACAACTACAAGACTGAAAAAACCCCCAAAGCATAGAGATGAACACACAGTGGAAACATTAGGAAGAAGGCCTCAAATTTGAAGGATGGATGTAGTCATCATCGTGCAACATTCAGCTGGTGATTATCTCAGGAGGACATAAAAAGCAAAATTGATGTGACTGGGATTTGAACACCTCAATGCAGCAGGACAATTTGTCGAACCCTCTCTTGATTCTGCTTATTTCCCGCCCTGTACAATAAATACGTGAGAAAAAGTTTGACACAGGATTTTAGGCCAAAAAATATAATTGTGATAAAACCATATATGTTATGAAGCCATGAGGGGGGGGGGGCATATAAAGCCAGCAAACAACCCCAATGACTTGTGCATATAGCATCAGTATTGTCTTATGAATAATGAAGGTTGTGTTTATTTAATGTAACACATTAAAGTGTCGATCAAATCAACTGGCCCCACCTCCCCGCAAATTTCAGGCCTTGTGCCAATAGTAGAAAGGATTATTACTATTCACAGTTATTTCCAGTTGAAAACAAGGCTCTGGAAGGATATTTAAACATAGTTGACTCCTGAACAAGCAAGGTTCACAACTAAAGCAACTAACAACGGATACCATTCCGTCGTTCTTAGAAGACAAAGGCCTACCTACGTCAAACCCTTCCCAGTCTTCTGTATTCAACGACCTCACTCGTTCGATAGCCAGAATCCCGACATTAATAAACTGCCATTGTCAAATGCAATATTTATTGATGCACATTAAATTGAATTAGTCACAGACGTTCAATGTTTCGATTATGTGATTCTCTATTTCTAGAATAAAAGCATGGGGGGTTGGTGTAAGAGGCTGGATCTGGCTAATTTGAGTACAAAACAGAATGTTTGGGATGGATATGGCTGGCTTAAATGCTAAAGGATTATACAAAAAAGTTTGAAGCAGAAGAGGATTCCTACAACATTCGACTGGCCGGCTAGAAATAGCACCCAAATCTCCCTCTTAACATCACTATTGTCTATCACGTTCATAAAGAGGAGGTGATACACAGCAAACATTGTATACATTCCTAGCAAATGAAAACCAACACAACAACAACAACATCTAAAATGTGAAATGAACATACTTTGCTAACAGAGCCCTTTTTTTGTCAAATCGTTTGTCATCTTTTCCAAAATCAAATCCATTGAATTTTCGAATATTACGTTTAATTTCAACCAGCTGAAAGAAAAAGAACAACAATATTAAATACACACAAAAAGCAGAGAATCCAATTTTAATTTTTCAATCTTTATCCATCATTTTCTCTCCTTTCCAAATCAAAGAGAAAGAAATGGAAGCCACAGGGGTCGGTAGCTTTTGATGGGAGTCTCACATGCCAGCCATCACGAAAGCTTTTCTAATGCTGAGGACAACAACACTGCTTTCATCAAATTTCTTTAAAAGCTCAATGGTGGATGACGGGTGAGAGTAGGTCGACAATGGATCTGGCTGGCCTTATGGAAACTGTACGAGGAGCCACGAATGGTGGGGGAGAGATTCAAGGTGATGGAGGACACTGTTGTTTCCTTCACTGTAGGAGATATTGATTACAATAAAGTGATAGTGGGCAGGGCCAGGGTGCTTGGCGTTCTTGACAATTGGACACACCTAGGGTAGAGTGCTAAGGAAAGGGGAGATAAACGGGCTGATCAATTTTCTCTCTCACACACATCGATGAGTTTCTATACAGTTTCTGCTGACCAAATTTCCCCATCAAGGGAGTCTCTGGTAGAAGACACATGCCCAAGGGGCTGTTTAGTGAGATCAGGCTCAGGACCTGTGGATTGTAAAGTGAGCTGCTTAACCCCATGGTTATGCCAACATCTGTTACAACAATAGGAGAGAAATAAAGAAACGACAAGGAATGAAAGAAAGCCCTCACCGCTCCTGGCCGGTCAAACAATGCACGGTGAATAATCTTCAGATTTTCTGCCTTTACCCGATTCAATTGGTATTCAACTGAAAATAGAAAGTTTTGAGAGAAAGTTAAAATTGATTTTATTAAAATACACTAGTGCTAACTTGCTTGATATCGTAGCAAAAATCTCCTCAAAAGCTAAGGAGAGAGAGAGAGAAAGAAAAAAAAGCGTGACAGATAGGTAAGGCTTACAAAATCAAAAGATGAGCAAAGCCTTGTTGGTGTTGATGTGAGAGGTTGCTGTTATTCTGGTGCCCCACTTTAGTCACAGTAAATGGAATAAGCAAACGGCCATCTTTCTTTCTTTTGCTTGTCCCAGTCACTGGACTGAGGTTACACTGAGGCCCTGCTTTGGAGGTTTTAGTCACCTCACTCCATTTGCCCATGCCACCCATTCCACTGATCCCTCCAACCCCAGCATTCCATCAAATCCTCAGTCCTCCTTTTATCAAACAGCCTCACCCCCCCCCATTTCTCAAAATTGCCATCTCCCCCCTCCCCTACCATACAGCATTGTAGCTCTCACAACTCTAACAGACCCTTGCTTTCATCTTTAATGCCTCATGATAGCAAAGGAAAGCATGTGGTTGCAAAACGAACCCCTTAACCTTGCAGCCATTCCTGCACCTAAAAATATTGCTCATGGCAGTCAGGTGGGTGGCAGGTGAGAAAATTCTTTTAACCCTTTAGCATTTAAACTGGTCATGTCCGGCTTAAATATTCTACATGCCTTATATTGAATCTGGCCAGAACCAACTACTCACACTTATCCTACAATGTCAGTCTAAAAATAAACAATCATATCTTCAAAATCTCAAAGCTACAAGACAATATGTGATCAATTCACATTTGATAAATTAATCCGAATGCCGAAGGGTGAAGAAATGAAAAGGGTTTTACTCACTGATGGGACAGTCACCGAGTTTCTCTCCTGTGCCTTCTGGAATGAGGATTTTTTTCTTGTCGTTAGCTGAAGTTACTGACATCTCTAGCCTTTCTACTTTCTTCTTCTCCCGCTTACCTGATTCAATGACAACAGGCCGTTCTAACAGACCCACTGAAATAATATTCAAAAAGAGGATTTCACATTAAGTAAAGGATAAACAAAAAAGAACCAAAGAGGAGATGTGAATTGAAAGAAGGATAGAATCAACAAAAAGAATTAACCACACAACAAAGCCAAATAGGAGCACCCCCCCCCCCCAATGAAAGGGACGGAAAACAACAAATGTATTATTTCTTATAAGGTGAGAAGATTAGCAGGGGACAAACTGTGTCGAGTTAATTAAAATTAACTGGTTAGGGCATCGAGCTGTAGAAACCAAATCCAGCCAAAATAGACTATGAAACCTGGTGTGGCTCTCCTGGCCGTGCCAGTTCCTGTCAAGCTGACCGACCCATGCCAGCAAGGAAAACAGACATTAAATGTTGATGACTATCCAACACCAAAGGGAAGAAAGAAGAATTGAGTGAAGGAAAACTTTTAGTCTTCTCCTTAATAAAGAGGGAGAGGAAAATGGCTTTTTGTCAGGTTGAAAAATCACTGCTCTAAATTAATGAAAGGTACTCACAAATTACTCGTGATATCTGTATAGATAAAAGACCTTACCTCACCCCTGGTCAGTCATTTAGCCTTGTTAATCTCACTGCTAAAATAATGATTTCTGTCACAGGCAGAAGGAGCTAAGCTTTGTTTTGAGGTAGGGGAATGGGATAAGGGATTAGTCAATATGGTGATCCACTATTCGGTTGCTACTTGAACAATCCTGGAAGGGTATCTAAGTGGAATTTACTATAGGAATGCCTTTAGTTCATCTGGCAGCAACATACCAACTCAAACACGACTTTATATTTCCAGTCTGGTTTGCATCAAGTGATGTGCAACTGCACCACACTGGATGCCATAGGATGCAAAAGACACCAACCAGTGAGACTTCAATAAATAGAAGCCAAAGTTGAAGAAGTAAAATGAAACTCTTACATTGTGGTTCTTCATCCTGCTCATTCACAGCATCTTCATTTTCTTGACTGGAATTCTTGTTCTCAGCCACAACCTCACCGCTGTCCGACTTTACACTCTCCTCCTCCTTCTTTGCACACTCTTCCTTGACCGTGTCAACAGATTTTTCCTCCTCGGCCTCCATTTTTTCAGCAATCTTTACCTAAAAACAATATTAAAGAATTATTTTACTTACCAAAGACAAAAGACCAGAAACTCGAGACGGAACAACTGAGTGCATCAAGCAGGAAAGACTTAAATGACTTTGGATGATTTTCAATGCAGAAGAGATACACAACACCACCGAATTATTCTGCCAATCCAATATTAATAAAATGTCGCACTCTGAGCTATTTAGCATATGGCAGACCCTTTCTGAGCAGTAGCCAGGTTAGCTGCTATAACGGCAGTGTCAATAGTATTTTTTAAAATAAGTGTGATTTCAAAATTTCTCAAAAAATGCCCATTTTGATGTCCACACTATTGATAACAAAAGCTAACCCCCTTGAAAGGATCTTGACCAAAATATTAGACTCTGCATGAACTGGAAACTATCAATAATACTTCCTTAGCAAGACACCACTCCCTCCCAGTTAAACATAACTGGTAATGTTCCCAGTTGGGATAGATACTTGCCAAGAGAGGAGGGGGGGGGGGGTAAATAAGTATGGTCTATGTCCAAACACAAACTACTCTTGTATCTCAGTTGCCATTATTGGGTCTTCACAGCACAATGTTTCTACTAAAAGTTCTAGCATACCATTGGGGTAGGCACGAAAGTTCACCATTGCACCCCGTTCCAAACAAAGGGAAGCAGCACCCATATACGTCTGAAATGAAAGAGCACTTGCTCGTTTGAGTTGTTAACAGGTTCCATCTCTAGCGCTTGGGTTTATCTAATAGCTTTCATGCCATGCTTAAAAACATCGAGTCTGATATCCAAAGATTTCTCACTAACTTAAGTGTTAATTAAAACTAGATGAAGTTTGAAAGTGGAGGTAGGAATTTCAAATTTGGTGTTGCCATTTATTCTGGTCAGCTCTGATTGAGTAGACCTACGATCAAAGGCATTCCAGTTATGACCATCCCTACTGCCTCTCAATGATAGGACATTACTTGATGTATATACTTTTGTTTTTAAGATAGTAGGATAAGATCTGAAGGAGATTTGGTTGCTAATTCTAGCAAGTCAAGCTACTGCATGAGAAGAGAATGGAAGTGACAAAATACTGATTGTATAACCATGCCTACCTTACCTTTCTAGGTAAGGCTAATGAAATGGTGACACAACTAGGGACATGTAACACTAACAAAGCAACAGATATATTAGTGTGGGGCTGGGGAGGGGAAATTGTTTCTTTTCACTAATTGCTTGTAGCCCAATCATGTATTTTAAGTGACAACAGCTTGGAAAACAATATTGAAAAGGAAGGCAGTGAATATAAACAAATTTAATTATTGATTTAGGATTTCTCTATAAGCACCAGAACTGCAGATATACAGATGAAAAAGAATTGAAATTCAGTGATGTTCATGCCTTTCTCAAAAGCCTTTATGCAGAAACAAAGGAAGAAAAACTGCCACAAGGGAGTGTTGACTAAACTCATCCACTTGGCCACTGGCCATCTCTTCACTGTGGTCAGTCTTCCTGTCAAAGAGGCCTAACAGATACTGTTATATATTTCAAATGCAGATACAGGAATTTAATAAAGAAAGGTAAATGTGTGTGTGATGTGCTGCAGGAGAAACCGGGTTAAAGCTCTGGCCTTGAGTCATAGAATTCCTGACAGCCTCAATCCTAAAGGTGAAAAACAATTCCATCATTGGTTAGTAAAACCAGAGGAATGGTAAGGACGGTAAGTGAATGAGTGGGACTACATTTCACCCCCCCCCTCCACTGGACTATATAAGAAATATTCCACCCGAAGCCGAACCCTCCCAATCTACACCATCTCAGAAAAATCAGGGGACAGAAACAAAAGGCAATTCCCTTCTTAACAAGCATGGTCTGCTGCTGTGTTTACTGTGTTACAAGGTTTTGAAGCGAGAACCCTTGATTCTCTCCTTGCCCACATTTTTCACAGAAATTCAACATCAAACATCATCTACATCAACCTCACTTGACAAAGAGGGGCTGCAAAGATCTTGGGCACTAAAATAAAACAACAAAACAAATAGCATAATACCACCTGCACCCCTTTTTCTCTCTTGCCCACATTTAAATAAAAAGATATCCTTTCAGTAATTTCTGATAGACACTGAAACAATGCGAGAGTACCTCTCTCCATGGTCTCTCATGCAGTGAGAAAGAGCAGCCAAATCACACCTCATCATCTTGGGCACCTGGAATGCTTTTCGTTATAGGTCTGAAACTGGACCCCGACTGTTTAGTCTGAGATCAGCTTTGTGGGTTAAGCAATGCAAGGTAACTCGACTTGCTAGAAATAAAAGCCAAATCTCTCCCTGTAATCTTAAAGGAAGGAAATCTTGGAATAATATAATCCTGGATAGTCTGTTTGAAATAAGACGAGATATTCATGGATGGAACGTCTTTCACCAGTGACCCACTCGGTCAGAACCGACTTGGGGCTGGGTAACAATAACCACATCCCCACTGATCACAAAAGAACTACTATTGCTATACCATCCACAAAGGCTTTAACCGGTCGCATGATATGCTAGGAACAGTAGCCAAATCTCTTCTGAACCATATTCGATGTGATCCTGAGTGTGTATGGTGTGTCACAGCAAAAAGCCTTTCAACGTTTATGCTTGTTCTATCAGAGTTATTCAACAGCAACAAGTATCACTATTACCCCCCCCCCCCCCGCCGCCGTCTTGCCTTTCTAATCAATGAGAGCGACTCTGGTTTCATTGCCATTTTATTATCCTACCGATAATAAACAAGACACAAACAACAGCAGAACTTCCAGTTAACAACAAACACAGTTGCTCACAGCACAATAACCACACGTCACTGCCGCCGATAAAGTTAGACATAGCAGCCAACTCTCCAATGTCCTTCACACCCTATCCACCGTCAGATATATAAGGGAATGCATCAGCTGTGTCGTCCTTTCACAGATGCTAAAAAGACCGGATAAGGACGGAGCTGAAGCTAAACAATGGTGACGGACACTTACTGCAATCATAAACAGAAACGTATTCATAATTTATCGGATGTATAAATACATCAACAACAGCGAAGGCGACTTATGCGCTCCACGTGCTAGAAAATGCAACCAAACCTCCCTCAAATCACATTGCAGTCGTAAAAAAAAAAAAAAAAAAAGGATACATTAAATAATAATAAAGTCCTAAATGCAGTAGTGACCATCTCATCTGAAATAAAGGTGGAATCGTCACGGTCAGAATGTCTTTAGCTACAGGTCACATTCAGAACGTATCCGGGGCAACTAGAATTATAATTGTTATTCAGTTGGTTGGTGTGTGTCGAAGTGATACACACCATTACACAACGATGGAACCAAATCGAAATGTTTATGAACAACATCGTGTCAAAATCGAAATAAAAGAAGATTTATGAAACGTGGAAAGTTCAAGGCTGCTGCTAGAATAATATTTATTTCTTCATGACAACATCAGCAGTCAAAAAAGGGGGGAGAAAATGGGAGAGAAAAAGAAAAGCTGAGCATAGTGGATATATATATATATATATATATATATAGAGAGAGAGAGAGAGAGAGAGAGAGAGAGAGAGAGAGAGGGAGGGGGGGCTCCCTTACTTTCACATTAGCAAGACAAGTGGTTTCTCGCAAGCAATCAACTTCTACGAAAAATTAGCCGCTCCCTTGTTACTTATAGTTGCCAAATTGTGTGTATACATACATACACACACACATATATATAACCCGTTGGCTAGTTAGACAAAAATACATAGGTTACAAAATTTGACCAGCTTCTCGACCGTTACAGATGAAAAATGGTTCCAGTATTTTAACATCTGCTTTACATTTCAATCGGTTTTCCCCCATTCCAAGATGTGTACCAAGTTCCAACTGGATTCGAACACTAGCAAACTTTATTTCTAACCACTAGGCCACGGACGATGGCCAGGTTACCGTTCGTTCAATAAAATGTAAATACAATAAACGTTACTAGAGCGAATCGGAGATGAAATATTATACATAGTAGCATGTCAATTTTGAAAGATGCCAAAAATATATTGTCGAGCTCATTGTTTTAAATAAAACTGGTTACGAGGAGATTGCTTCCGTGTAAATTGAAATCGTGTAAAAGGGAGAATTTTAAAAAACTATTAATTAAACCCTTTTAGGGTGATGAGTTGGCAAACCGATTCCTGTTGGGGGTGTGAGAAAGAAGCTATCCAATATCAGGTGTTTCAGAGCTTTCCACCGTCAGTGGAGCCAGCTGAAATCCTCTCTCGGTCCGTTGTCATGCACTCAAGGAGGAGACTATGTAATTCTGTTTGTTAGAAATAGTAACAACATCGTCCTCATACCACATCCTGCACTCAGGTGGAAGTCCTCCGATCATAGGACCGATCGACTAGATTTAACGGGCTCTGAAGAACGTGTGGTCGCGTAAAGAGGCACCCTAACCCTTTTTAGCTTGCAATGAAGGGATATATTGCGAAAGCGTAGCATAGCAGTGAAGACATTGCTCGTCTTCAATGCCTCACTACTACTACTACTATACAAGCCGCCCAGCTCAAGTAGGGAAGACAGCAAGAATAACAAGTGCATTTGCTTGGTACGTGGCTAGTCTTGATTATTGACGAAGGGGGTTGGGGGAAAGGGTGAATCCCTCAAAGAGAGAGCTTTCTTCAGAACACGAACCAATGAAGATTCGTCTACGTGGTCGTTCCTACCCACAAGAAATACCAACCAAATGTCTGCTAACCACAGCCTGACGTCATTAGATAATAGCTGACCCAGAAAATAACAAAAGCTTCAAGGCTTTGAAGGACAAAGTTCAAGATCGGATCGCACTGATCGAAGGAGGGAGGGCGGCCACGGTGATTCCACGACCAACTTGACAAGAAACTGTTCATTACAAGAAAAATGTCATCAGCTTTAATTGTTGTTGCTGTTGTTAAGCATCCCATCTATGTTCTGGCAGACCCTCCAGATGTGACCATTTCGTATTTTTGTTCCAAACAGTGGTAGACTCTACAGCTACATTATCCAGTGTACGCATCCACCCACCGGTTAAGACAGTAGGAATTTGAAGTCAGAAGAAGGAGACATCAAAAGAGATTTGATTATGCACTCGACTCGAGATCCGTCGTCAAGCCACAAATTTTTAGGGTATGAAGCGGAGGAAGAACGAGATTGCCGCCCGGAACGGCCCTTCCGTTTTCTGCCCCCGAGTTTATGGATTTAGACGAGAGAAGTTATGTGACAACCTTCATGCATTTGCCAATGTTGTGGAACGAAATGCCTCCCTAGCACGCATCATTGCGACATAAGATCCAATAAGGGAAACATTGTATGGTCGTTAGAGCTGCTGGAAATAGAAGCCAAATCGCCGTCACAAGCTCAAAACATTAATAGAGGTTACCACCACCGTCGCAATGCCTTTGTTCACTGGGATGCTCAAACAACACGAAAGAGCTAAGTAAACAGCCAGCCCAGATGTTATTTGACTAGCAAATACGCACATAATTTCATGTCTGTCTTTAAATACTGGCATGGGTTAGACGGGTCGCCATGATCCGAGTTCTTAATTCGTTATCTGGTGCTTGAATGTGTCATTTTAGGCTCAGTTTCTACAGCTGGGGTGCTCGTCCCATCGCCAACCACGTTACAGTGTAAATGATATATTTACCTACGGCACCAGCACTAAAAGGACCTCACAAAGCGCCCTATTTTACAGAGGAATCTACACACACGCATAATGTGCGGTAAATTCAAAAATATTCCGCCAAAATGTAGTAATACGAGTGAAATACTAGACAAGCTAACAAGTTTTGTAGACGCATTCCATTCAGACTATATTTCCAATCAAATTATATGTAATAAATGCTTCTATTTTCAATAAAAGTGAGCAACTCTTAGACAGGAGACAAGTCCCTGGTGTTAACACTGGAGTTATTCGGGGAAAATACCCCCCCCCCCACTTTAAAAAAAAAAATCAAACAGGAACAAATGTTAAGTGGGATTAAGAGGGATTAACGAGGCACTGTCATTGTGTGTGTGTAAGATGAATGTTGAAAGAAGAAAAATAAGACAAAGAAATGAAGGGCGGAAAGTGTGAAGAATTTCAGATGTCTGTGCGTTTGTGTTGAGTCTGATGAAAGTGACATTTCGCAGTTCAGAGTAAGAACTGGGTCTGGATGAAAGAAGGGCAGTGCCCAAGGCTTTGGCAGGCTAGCAACAGCGAATCCTTTATTTAGTGAAGCATTCAGTTTTGTACTTAACTTCCTTTAATAGTCTTTTCTATTCTAGGCACAAGGCCCGAAACTTTAGGGGAAGGAACCAGTCGATTAGATCCACCTCACTACGCAACTGGTACTTAATTTATCGACTCCGAAAGGATGCGATGCAAAGTCGACGTCGACGGAATTTGAATCGCTAGGCATTTCGCCCTGCATGCTAACGTGTCCGCCAGCTCGCCGCCTTCAAGTTCCTATAATAATCTGTGTGTGTGAGGTTGACATAAGAATTTATAAACTTCCGAGAAAACGTGAATAATTGTTTTTTTCCGGAACAGAGAATCTCTAAGCACGGGAAGCTATAATTATAATCTTATGTGCTTCGATATCCACTGTTCCAAAGAAGAATTATATATGCATGCATGTACGTAAGCATATATATATATATATATATATATATATATATATATATATATATATATATATATATAGAGAGAGAGAGAGAGAGAGAGAGAGAGAGTTAAATTACATAAACAAGAGAAGCAGAAAATGCACAAGAGTAATTCATATAATTTTATTATCTAGCGAAGGCGCAGATTTTATGAAACTAATTCGTTGTGTACACACACATCTATGTGCATCTCTTACATATACATATAATACACGCATTTCTGTATATCAGTTTATGAGAAAAAAATAAATAATCTTTTAAATGCACGAAGACAATAAACACTGACCAGATAAAGGACTATAAATGGGAGAAAGAGAGCCGAGTGAGGGGACCTTGTTCGCCGGTAAGTGACCGGCGAAAGTCGATATCAATATCATTCTCAAGGTATATTCATTTTCTAGGCAGGGACGATCGAAACAAAGGTCGTAGAGTTGTGAACTTATATTGAATTCGAGACACTATCTTAGATTTCGCTTTCTTGAATCTCATTCTAAATGGTATTTTCTGTATAAACCTTGATTGCAACTGAAGTTAGCACTTTGGCGCTCAACACCAAACACTCCAACGGTCATATTAGCTATTTTGTATTTGAACTACTAAAGTGTGCGTGTGTATAGGAGTATTGGAGAGAAATTCTCGATACATACAGAGGAAGTTATTTATTTGTTGGAAGTTAATACAATCTGTTGTTACCACAGAGTTTCTCTCTCTCTCTACTGTTCCACAAATCGAGCAGAGACTCTAATCTCCCGAGGAGCGACGGAGTGAATAATCAGCTTCGAACTCAGACAGAAGCAATTTTGACCTAAACAGTACGATCGATTTAATTTCTAAAAAGTTTCTTTTCTTTCGTTTCGTTTTTCTTAAACTGTTACAATCAGAAAATATCAAATGAGTTTCTGATCCATCCTACTGCGTACATCATATAAATAGACTCCTCGGTGTACATTTCAATATTAACCAAAGCCAAAATACAAATTTACTCCTTGTATGTAAACTGATCAAATCCTTAACCGTTTCGATCCAAGAACTGAAAGTCTGCAGGAGCCAGTTTCAGTGTGATCGCTTGTATTGCCGCCGAGCTTCCTTCGACACATGTGTTTCTTCTGCGACATAGATTTCCTCAATAAACAGCCAGCCATGTGTCGAACGTTAACAAAATGAAACTGAGTTTTGAGAAGCGATTTTCTCGACCATTATTACAAAGAAGGGACATATTCCAACGGCAGCGATATCTCAATACTAGACATAAAACACTGGGGGGGAAGGCTACGGAGATTGAGGTTCGAGACGTCTGAAAATCGCATTTGAAATCGCTTCTTCACACAATCAGTGGAGAAGTGGAGAAACGAGCGAAACGAAGGAGGCTTTTTCGGCGATGATAAATACAAATCTAGCCAATTGATCGTGCCAATATTACGGATTTGAATTGTCCAATACTTATAGTAATAACTGGAATAAAACCAATCGTATTAACTCACCTCCTCTTGAGAAACATCGCTAGTGTTTTCCTCTGACATTATTCAGAATTCCAACAAAATGGCGGCAAAATGGTTAGCGGGAAGGCGTTGGCCAATCAACATATTCCATTTATACGGTAGTTAAATATTTCCTAACGTTCATGCAAGACGCAATCTGATTGGACCACTGAATTACTCCACCCCCCATCACTACTACCAGCCTAGCTTTCGCTTTTATGTGTTTTTCTCTCGTCAAACCTTCAATGAGCAATTTATTAATTTAGTAGAAGTAATGGAACTACAACTTTTCTTTATGTCTTTCACGTATTATTAATATCTTCAAACACACAACATTCTTTTCTACGAGAGAATTAGCTATAAGAAAACATTTATATGAGTTTAATCTATGTTTAGTCTATTTAATTCTGTAGAAATGACATTAAATGAAGTTTAGAATCCACTGATCGGTAAACGTTTTGTTTGTATTCTTATGCTTGCTTTAAAATTAAAATCTCAAACTACAAACATATAAGGACGGTTATCTAATCTTATATGATATACTGCTCTATAACTTAAGAGTGCTTCTTTTTCGGATTTATGTTTTACCGACGATATATATATATATATATATATATATATATATATATTCTTTTACTTGTTTTAGTCATTTGTCTGTGGTCATGCCGGAGCATCGCCTTTAGTTGAAGAAACCGACCTCAGGACTTATTCCTTTGAACTCAGAACGTAAAGACAGACGAAATACCGCAAAGCATTTCGCCTGGCGTGCTAACCATTCTGCCAGCTCGCCGCTTCAAGTAAACTAGAAATAATGGCTGCAAAGAGAATAATATAGAAGAATTGATAACTTTCATAATATATAGTCGGCCTTTACTATCAAGAGTTACCTTTCTTTAAATTCGCTTCCTCGGGCGTCTGCTTTTTTCTTATTTGTTATTTTTAGAATTGTCGTGGATGGAAATAAAAGAAAAAAATTGTAATAATAGCAGCAAAATGCTATGAGCTACTGAAAGATAACGTGTTTTCGATAAGATAGGAACTGGATACCTCACAAAGCGTGAAGAGTGTTTAACTCAGAGCAATTGAAATGAATGGGAATGAACAAAATGCAATTATTTTAAATGAGAGTTCAGATTCTCATTCTCTCTCTCTCTCTCTCTCTCTCTCTCTCTATCTATAGACTAATAGATAGATGGCTACAACAAATGTTGGTTTGTTTACGTTTCGGTAATCTGGCGGTTCAACAACACACCAGACTTTAAATACTAAGATCAACTTGATCAACGACTAAACTCTTCAAGGCGGTGCTCCAGCATGGCCATAGTTTAATGACTGAAGCAAGTAAAAGAATGTATATATATGTGTGTTTGTGTTTGTCCTTCCACCATCGTCTGACACCGGTGTTGGTGTGTTTACTTCCCCGTAACTTAGCGGTTCGGCAAAATAAACCGATAGAATAAGTACTAGGATTGCACAGAATAAGTCCTGAGGTCGATTTGTTCGATTAGTGGCGGTGCTCCAGCATGGCCGCAGCCAAATGATTAACAGGTAAAAGAATATATAAACATATATATATATTTATATATATATATATATATACTCTTTTACTTGTTTCAGTCTTTTGACTGTGGCCATGCTGGAGCACCGCCTTTAGTCGAGCAAATCGACCCCAGGACTTATTCTTTGGAAGCCTAGTACTTATTCTTTCGGTCTCTTTTGCCGAACCGCTAAGTTACGGGGACGTAAACACACCAGCAACGGTTGTCAAGCGATGTTCGGGGGACAAACACAGACATACAAACACATACACACATACATATTTATATATACATATATACGACAGGCTTCTTTCAGTTTCCGTCTACCAAATCCACTCACAAGGCATTGGTCGGCCCGAGGCTATAGTAGAAGGCACTTGCCCAAGATGCCACGCAGTGGGACTGAACCCGGGACCATGTGGTTTGTAAGCAAGCTACTTACCACACAGCCAATATATATATATATATATATATATATATATATATATATATATATATATATATATATATATATATATATATATATATATATATATATATATATATATATATATATATATATATATATATATATATATATATATATATATATATATATATATATATATATATATATATATATATATATATATATATATATATATATATCTTTCCTTTCCTGAGCGTCCAATAATACTATCCATATCACGTCCTCACTTTGTTGTTTTTTGTTTTTTTGTTATTGTGTTTTTGAACTATATATATATATATATATATATATATATATATATATATATATATATGTATATATATATATATATATATATATATATATATATATATATTGTTGTTGTACTTGGGGATGGTCATATATATATATATATATATATATATAAGAGAAGATTACATCTTTATCAACATCACATATTCCTTTGGAATGAACCATTTGTAATCTTCGAAACATATGTTGGAAATAAAAGAATTCATTTAACATATGCGTATTACTCCATTTATTAAATTTATATACATATATGTATATATATATATATATATATATATATATATATATATATATATATATGTATATGTATATATATATATATATATATATATATATATATATATATATATATAGTACACTTGCTTGTTGTTCCCTCACCTGTCTTGTTTTTTGTACATTTGAACCATATATAGATGGATAATGTATTTATACACACATACACAAAGTGCATTATATGAATACAAATAGATAAGTAATGTGTGTGTGTATATATATATGTGTGTGTGTGAGTATAGGTTTTTGATCCAAGCAAGAATATAGGACTCAATACATCTACACACACACACTATATGATAATGTGAGCAGTGTGCGTGCGAATAACGAATCTCGTATAACTTCCGGGTCAGGTCGAGTTTATGGAAACAAAAAAAAAAACACTTTAACCCTTGAATGAAAGACACGAAAACCCTGGGCAGTCCTTAAAATATAAACTCTTTCATTTTTAATATATATTTAGATATTTCGAAATCGAATATTTTCCCATTAAATATCACCGTCATCATGGTTTAATTGATCGCTACATTTTCGTAGATAGATTATTATATATATTTTTTTATTTCCTTGTGACATTCGCTGCGAGTTTTGCTTGTTTCGCTTCTCTGTCGCTACAGCACGTATTTATATTGTACATTTCATAGACATAACTAAATATATATATATATACATACACATATTTCTTATATATATATACATATTTATATATATATTTATATATAATAATATGTATATATTAATACATAGAAACACGCTAACAATCACCATGTTATTAAATCGTATATCTACACGAGGAAATTCCTGAAAGAAAATAATTCTATATACATAAAGGAAAGTAACAGTATATATATATATATATATATATATATATATATATATATATATATATATATATATACATATATATACATATATATAAGGCAGAAAAGAGTGTTTAAAGCTGCAGGTGAAGGAGTTTAAAATTCAATCCTGGATCTCGACGACCCAGAAACGGTATGTTATTGATATTATATTAATAGTTGTGTGATTGGAAACGGAATCAAATGTTCAAGTCGTTGTCTGATTGTTTCAAAAAAGTAGCTAATATTACAACTAGTTGTGATTTCATTTCGTACGAATTCGTAGTTCTTGCAGATTTTCATTACTAATATATGTATGTACACACACACACACACACACACGCATTTATTAGAATAGACTTCATTGCCTTTTCCCCGTGTATTCCAAGGTGTTATGAGACACATGGAATAAATTGTTGAATCCATCTGTATTTTTCTTTCCATAGCAGGAAATCTAATTGATATTTCGTATGGTAATATGGTCAGTATCTGTATACACACACACACACATACGCGCGTATACACATACATAGAGAGAGAAGTGGTGAGGGGTGGTGCATGTTGAGTCAAAAACTGAGCTACATCCGCCACAAAAGTAACGGATTCTGTCTGATAATATGTTTTCCATTTCCTTCAAAACCAGTTTCCACCGAACCGGAGACGGATATTCTTTGTAATCGTTCCATCTACTAGAAATAGTAACCAGATATCCCCCGAATCACACCTAATCATCTTAAGAGAGGTACACTGGATGTCTTAGATACTATGCCGTGTCTATTAATAAGTTGGTTCAATCACAGCTGGAGTGCCTTAGACTCTATATCTGCTTGGCCAGAGCTGACCTGTGACTTAACGATTGTTGAACCACATCAAACGTGATGGAAACCGACGTAAACAAACATCTTTCATCACTTTCAATCTCAGTCTTCCAAAATATTCACGCGTTCCGTTTTCAAAGACCAAGATTGTTTTAGAGGGTTGCACGTCTGTCACCAAGTGGTCTCTGGTCCTTGAAAATCACCACAAAAACTACAATTTGTCTCTGACGCCAGCACAGCCTTCGTGGAGACTGACTTTTTGTTGTCTTAAGTGACCTGATTGAGGAGCAGTGACAAGGTAGAGTGTCACATGCACAACACAGTGATCGAAAAAATTTTGATCAATTGAGACTATCCATGCAATTAGGAGATAAAACTCCGTCTCATGGTGCAAAAACTCCAAAAATCAAAATCAAGAAAGTGTCTACAAAATACAGACAATGCAGATAGGAGTAGGTCGCAGTTTCAAACCAAGTGCTGAAAGCAACATATATAGTGTGTAACTTGTAGCACGGTTCTACACACACATACACACACTTGTATACGCTAGAAGTCATTGTGAAAACTATAGGACAGAGCCGATAACAATAACCAGCAGAGAATATAAATATCCTGAGCATGTTTGTGGTTCAATGATTTTGATAAAATAACTGTTCCATTACATCCTGATTATAAGCGACTTCTCCCTCTCTGTCTCTCTCTCTCCCACCCTCTGTGTGTGTGTATATATATATATATATATATATATATATATATATATATATATATATATATATATGTATGTGTGTATAATACATTAAAAGTGAAGTCAAATCTTGCTTGCTTGCTTGCAATGTTATGCAGCCAAACTAGTGCATAATAGAAAAATACTTTGTGATAAAGGACCCGAAATACCTGTTACGTGGTAGCAGGGCATTCGAGAAATAGCAGCCAAATCTTTCCTTTTCTGGGCAAAGGTGCCGTTTACATGTGATTTCAATGTCACATTTGTTGACAGCAAAATAACTTGGAAAAGAAGAAAAAACCCATGAAACTAAAAACCGTTGCTGGGGAACTCAGACTTCCCTGGTGACCCAACGGGTCACGGGTAGTCGAGTATGTATACATACATACATACATACATACATATATATATATATATATATATATATATATATATATATATATATATATATATATATATATATATATATATATATATATATATATATATATGTGTGTGTGTGTGTATTAAATACTATATAACAAAATCCTAATTTATAAAAATTAGATTATCTCTTAAGTGTAGAGGATTTATCATAATTACCAAATGCCCAGGTTTATTGAAGCTCGTCTTAATTGCTGTTTGGTAATTGCGACATATCTGCAAGATGCAAAGATGATTTTAATTAACCAGGAATTTATGTTGTATGGTATTTGATACATCTGTATTTTGTCTCTGTCAGTCAAATACAATTCCTTGGCCACTGAGTTACTTCCCCTAACTCATTTTTGATTAAATTATGTAGATTACTTGGGCCATAACCGTCTTTGAACTCTTTTCATATAAGTCTAAGTCCCTTGGCTTCTGATCTGCTGGTATTGCCTGTTGAGGCACAAACAACTGTTCCCTTATTTCCAGACAATAAACCTGTCCTTATTCTTGATAGCAATCCAGTTTTTAAGTAATTCTTGATTCTCTACATTTTCTCCTCTTCTCAGGTGGAGTTGGTCTTTATTGTCATTTGGTAATTATGACACTTCTTCTTGAGGTGGAGACAATTTTAATAAATCAGGAATGTGTTGCACCATGTTTGAGACTATGTATATATATATATATATATATATATATATATATATATATATATATATATATATATATATATATGCATATATGTTGATATTGAAGAGTGAGAATGATTGCTCAGTGCCATGTTGTTTAATAAATATTGTTTATTTGTTGGTTAACAAGGCTATCAATGGTTTCATGTAGAGAGAAACCTCTCAACGATTATCAAGCTCGCCACATGGGAACATTGGTACTCCTCTCCAGATTATACACACACACACACACACACACACACATATCATCATCATTATTGTTTTAATGTCCACTTTTCTCTACAAATATAGCTCAGGTGGAATTTGTTGAAGCAAAGGTATATCTTCTATGGGCAAATGCCTGTTGCTAACACTCAACTATTTTAAAGCAAGATAATATTTCCTCTTGGTCAGACATGTTTCCATGGAGACAAGGAAACACACGAAATACTGCTAAGCATTTCGCCCAGCATGCTAACATGTCTGCCAGTTGACCATCTTCACTATAGTCATAATGTTAAATAAATAATGTGTTTTTATATATATATATATATATATACATATATATCAGAGACCATTACATCTTCTGGTCCAAGAATTTCTAGGAAAACTGGAAGACTGAAGGTGGAAAAGATTTCTGGAGCCTGTACTAACGGATGGCTTGTCTTATGGATAACTGAAAGACAAACAAGATATATCCATCCATCCACTTTTGCTGCCCACTTTTCCTAAAAGGGTCATGGGGGTAGGGTCCTCAGGCACCTCCTCCATAGGGTTTTATCAGAAACAACTGTCATCACACTTTTTGGCTGGATCCCCAAGTGTATCCAGCTGAGACTATGGATGTCATCCAACCATCTCATTCTTGGTCTGCTGCTAGATCTCTTCTTGCCAGTTGGCTTCGCTTCAGGAATCTACCTTGTAGCCCTTTCCTGTGACATTTTAACCAGAAGAAATGTGGAGCACTTAATTGGAAGCAGTGAGTAGCAGAATATGGAGGGATTTGTTGATGGATTAATTTCTGAGAGAATCCTATGAATTGAGTAACCAGATGATTCTACATGGTTCATCGAGCTCTGCTTGACAAAGCGCCATGGATTTTGGCTGCCGAAGTCGTTTTACAGGTCATGTGATGCATGCTTTCTTTGTTCACCCTCTTCACAAATGCTGGTCGTCTCTCTACTCTTTGACTCAAACAGAACTTGAACTTGAAATCTTTTGGTTCTGTCTGTTTCATTAACCACTGTGTTTTTAGGTGATGCTCGTGATTCCAGAATGTTTTTGTTTTTTTGCTTTTCTATTAAATCTTTGGTGAAGTGAATACATTTGAGTTTGGTGCATTAGATTTCTGGTACTTAAACTCATTACTGTATAAACTAACGAAACATTAATCACACAATTTACACCATTACAGATTGCAATGAGTGGCACCTTCAAAATTAGGGAGGTTAGAGCGTGAGCTTTGTCTCTTCAGTTAGTAATCCAAAATATTGGATTACTAGTATTTTACCTTCGTAGTATTTTACCTAGTATTTTACCTTCGTATATATTCTCTTGCTTTTCTGCCTCTTCTCTTCTCTCTCTCTCTCTTTCCATTCTTCCCCTCCTCCTCCTTCAACTTATTTTTTCTTCCTCTTTCACTTTCTCACTCGAGCTCTCTCCCGTTCTTTTATTTAGATTCTTTTTCTCTCTTTATTTTTCCTCGTGTTCTCTTCTCTCTCTCTCTCTTCTCAACCTCTCTCACATCCAACTTTCATTCATTCGTACTCTCTTCACTTTCCTATCTCACGCGCTCTACCGATCTTCTTATCTCGTTCATTTCCACACTTTCTCTCTTCCACCCTTCCTCAATCTCTCTCTCCCTCTCTCGTTATCTCTTTTCCCACCTACTACCCTCCCCCATAAATGCAAACACACTCTTTTCGCCCAGTCTTCCTCATTTCTCTACCTCGTTTTCGGTACGTTACAAGCACTTGTCTCTCTCTCTCCCTCACATTCGCCAATACTAACCGCACAGTTCCGTTGTCATTTGGAACATGTTTCATCTGATTTATGGACACTTGTGCAGTTGATACCCATCGCATACACGGACATACAGCTGTCTGAACGCACTCGTATACATCCATCCATCAACCTTAACCAGTTGCAGCCGGTGTGTATACCATGTACTCAAATACTCCGTTGTCGTTTTCTCTGCTTGCCGTTTACCCGGATATCTGGTGTATGACGGACATGTTTCGGAAGATGAACAGTATTTCAGCCGTGAATTAGAAGAAGAGGAGGAGGGCGTGGAAACACATACCATACCTACACAGACAGAGACTCCGGGTAAGAAGGTGTAGTGTTCTTTGTATGTAGTGCTTCACACCACCTGTGCCCGTGCGCGCGCACTCACACACACTATACCATCCATCCATACATACACACACGAGCGTCACAAGGTGTAGTGGTACACGAAAAGGACTTCTACACGATGCATACACTCAGAGCATACGTTCTTTGTCTATCCATCCACCTATCTATCTATCTATGCATGTATGTAACATCAATGTGTGTGTGTCAACACGAATACATACATGCAAATACGCGCGTGCGCCCGCTGCCGCCGTCATAGTTATCATCATCACCATCAACTACATCAGACGTCAAATATGAAGTCGTTACGTATTTGCTTGCAACATAATTTTGTGTAAAATACGACCAGCCAAGTTTCAAGACTTTATGCTTCTATGTGTGTGTGTATGTATGTGGAAAAAAAGAGAGAGAGAGAGAGAGACGGAGGGAGGGAGGGAGATGAAATGAAAGAAGCGAGCATAATTGTCACTGCATCCCAATCCAAACTTGCAATCACTTCTTACTCCAATCATTATAATTTCTTTGCACCCCACCCACTACAGTAGCATTTATGCTATTTTGCATTAAAAAACAAAAAAAAAACAAAAATTCTTCTATTTCGACCTCCATTCCCCTTACTTTTCCAACCCCTCCTCTTCTTCATCTGCCCCCCCCCCGTAGAAATATTATTATTATTATTATTTGATATTTATTGTTTTAAAAATGTGTATGTGTCACAGGTATAATCATATCGAATTCTTTCAGTTGGTCTTCTTTCGAATCTTCTCAAATACCAAATATTGCTGACTATGAGAGTGTTTAGTAGTATATGTTCTCTACAATATAAGTACATAAATACATAGCGAGGAACTGGTAATATAGTGCCTGTAATACAAGCTTATACAGTGTTATATATATATATATATATATATATATATATTGACACACACACACATATATATATATATATATTTATTGACACACACACACACACACACACACACATATATATATATATATATATATATATATATATATATATATATATATATATATATATATACAGCTGTTTATTCGCTGTACTCCATACCTAGTCGGTTACTATCGGAATACAGTTGTGACCAGAAAGAAAATTAAAAAAAAGATCAGAATATGTCGGTCAGTTTTCGTTAATTTTGGCTGCAGTTTCGTGTGATTTTGAGGAATTAATTAAACCAAACACACATCAGAATCTAAATGATGTTCTTTCTATATTCTTTTTGCAACCGAACACTGTTTTTTTTATGCTTATGCTTATATTTTTGTTTAAATCTACTTATAAAAATTATATATATTTTGCATAGATGTTTGTTATATATGAATGCGAGCGCGCAATCAGATGTGTGTGTGTGTGTATATATATAAATATGTGTGTTTAGTGTGAGTGTGTAGGAATGTTGCTCTGAAATTGTATGTATGCGCTTCTTGCCCTATTATGTGTATCAATTTAAGTCCGACCTTAAAAAAAAAAAGCAAGCATATATAATGTAAGCAATGTCATGTAATCAATTGTTAATTAAATACTTTTTAAATATAGTGGATTTGAAATGAGAAAATAGTTTTATTCTCACTGTTCATGCGTAAAACTTATTTATTAAAAAAAAAAACCCTTAATACAGAATAAGGTGTGAGAATGTAAGAATATTTTGTGTACCCACAAGAGAAACGCTTTTGAACCTGAATTTATAATTCTTGAGAAAATGATTATTCATCAGATATTCTTTTTTTCTTCCATCACTTTTCCACTTCTAACATATATTTTAACGAGCCTTCTTTTCGTCTAAATATTTACTTTCGGTTCGACACTTGAGGCCTCTCTCCCTTTAATGACGGTCAACTGCAGATGGCTAAGTACCATCAGCTTGTCTGTGATTCATGTCCAGTCACCAACGCTGTGACATTTGACCATTTAACATTGCCAAGAGGCCTCATCTCAAATCATTTTATTTGTAATTCGTTATCACAGAGTATAGTTAGGAAGGTAGAGCTGAAGCCCTCGCCAAACTTCACGATTCGATCTACTCTTTCTCTCTCTCTCTCTCACACACACACACACACACACACACTGCTTGCGAATCAAGGATTAAAATAAACGAGTAATTCAAGTCTGGTAATGTAGATGTTTCGTCTGCTGTTTAATTGGAAGAACTACAGCAACGGGGGAAAGTATGATTGATCCACAGTTGAATTAACCACGCATGCTATCTAACCTTCTGTGTGTGTGTGTGCGTACGTTTGCGTGATCATCATTGTCTTCATGTTCACTTTTCCATGCTGGCATGAGTCGGAGGGAATTTGTCGAGACGAATTTTCTACAGCCGGATGCCTTTCCTGTCGCCAATCCCCACCTGTTTTCAAGCAAGGTAATATTTCCTTATGGCGAGACATGTTTGTCACGGAATACTGGGAATAGAGGACACCGCTTGCATGACGGTGACACTTGCGTAAAACTATCACGTGATGTGAAGGCAAAGCGACAGTAGCGCACACACATTTGGTAGAGGTGACAAATGCCCTGCAGCCCCTCGCAAGGGCCGCTTCTATCTGTGACTTATGGATTCAATCCGTCATACGGTTCTGCACCAATCGCCAGGTCCTTGGATGCATTTCTCACTTTGTTGCAAATATCTGACCAGTTGCAGTGGAGAAGCTTGAGTGTGCTCCGCCTGGGGAAGCCCTTGCGTTTACCGTTCCCTCCTCCCCGTGCCCTCAAGCATATACAGGCTTATACAGACCTAACAGTTACGCCCTTAATAAAAGCTTCGCCCTTCTCGCCCTATCCCCGTCACGCTATTGACCAAATCCCTGCTCCACCGATCATGGAAACTTCTGAAAAGGGTTATGAGCTCTGCTCTTCCTCTTTTGATTAAGCTTTTAAAACAATAAATTTTGAAAAGAACACTAAGAGCTAACAACGACTGGTGGGAAATAACGAGATGTTATCACCACCACCATCACCACCACCACCATCACCACCACCACCATCGTTATCATCATCTTCGGCTTGTATTACTATAAAATCCAGCCACCAGAAAATTATGTGCCACCGTATTGTCTGGTTTGTTTGATTGATTGCTTCACTGTCCACTCTGGCATCGGAGAAACGAAAGTTTGAATTTATTCTATCAATAATTATTAAGCTAAATAATATTTTCCCTCCCGCCCCCCCCCCCCCCTCTCTGAAATGTCGCCTTTTTAGCAAGTTATTTGGATATTAACATGCATTGCTTAATATTCAAATGCATCAATAAACGATCTGACACTATCACTTAAACGCAATACATATTTATGTGTTCACATAAATATGTATTGCGCTAGAATTATTGCACAATAGGGTTTTGTGGCGTTCATACCGTTTCGCTATCCCATTCCAGAAAACACACATTTCACTCATTCAGACTAGGGGCACACATACATATACACACATACAAAGAAACAGTGACTTCGAAGTCGCGGCTTGTTCGCCTTCATCACTGCACTTTACCCTAAATCACAACAAAACCCAACTTTCTATACAAAGAATGTCGTCAGCTGCATTTGGCGCATCTGTTTATACCTTTACTTTCACGCTTGACTGAACCCTAAACAACAACAATTCCTGTATCAAACCAGACTAAATCTCGTTATGACTTTATATCACACTATACCCTACAATCACACTCTCCTTTCCTCCTCAGTTCTCCCCCTTCCTACATAAGCTATTTTCCCTATTTACCCCACACCAGAAAATATCTTACCAAAAACTATATAAAGTCAATAAGAATCCAGGTAAAGTATGACGAAGGCAAGCAGGCCGAAACTTCCAAGTCACTCTCAACCTTTTCCTTGTAGAAGTTGATAAATATGTAATCTACTGAGTTGGCCATCAGTTTAATGTTCAATTGTTTTTGTATGTAACTTCATATAAACACGCGCGCGCGCTCTATTAATTTAGCAAAATATTCATTTTGGGCTTCTTTCAAACACAATCCACTTATTTTTGAAAGCTTTTCGCTACTTTTTAGAAACTTGAGTTAATCCTAAACTTGAATCCGTTGGACTTTTTTCTTTTCGTTTTTTTAGTTTGCAATCATTTAAAACTAATTTGGAAATCTCTGTTGTTGGTTTTGTTAGAAAATCTATTCCTTCTTAGTATAAACTTTGCTTAAAGCTACCGAGAACACGCATTCGCGCACGCACACACGCATACACACACACACACACACACACACACACACACACACACACACACACACACACACACACACACACACACACACACACACACACACACAGTGACTCTTCTCCGCACCACTGCAGCAATGGACTGCATCACTTCCTGCGGAGTGTATTGTAACCTGAGTGATGATGATGAGAGGTTAGAATGTCTCTACTTTCACTTTCGTCAATCACTAGCTTGTATGATCTCGTTTGGCGACCGATTATTGTTGTTGTTGTTGTGCAGGGCCGCGAGTTGGTAGAATCGTTAACGCGTCAGACTAAATGCTTAACGGCATTTCTTTCGGTTCTGTATATTCTGAGTTCAAATCTCGCCTAGATCGACCTTGCATCCTTTCTGGAATAGATGAAATAAGGACCACTGGGGTCGATGTAATCGATTTAGCCCCTTCCCTAAAATTGCTAGGCATCGACTTGCGATAAAAAAAGATATTCTTAGAAGAGATCCTTGAATTAAAGCTTTTTTTTTTTCTTTAAATTTTAAAATTCTCTGACTTACAATTAAGATGTGGTTGTGCCTAAATCCGGGGGTTGCTGCGGGTCTGCGCGCGCACGTAGCAAGATAAACTGTTTGCTCTAGGAGATAGGGTCTCAATAAGGAACTTCTCGTGTTTGGGGTGGATGTGGATTGTATCAGATCGTTTAGAATTGTTTCTTTTTTAAATGAGGAAGACGTGGGACTCCGCTGTGAAATAAAATCCTATAAATTATTCTGATGTTATTAATGATGTTTGTAGCAGTTTTATAATTTTTAAACCAATGAAGACAATAATCTTATCACATTATTGTCTTCATTTGTTTATAATATAATACAGTATAATATAATATGATGATGATATATATGTATATATATATATATATATATATATATATATATATATATATATATATATATATATATATGATATAACAACTACCTCTCAATTGATAGCCGAAAAATAAATTTAAAAAAAAATCTTCGATAAAGAGTCCTCTCCGATCAGCAGACATAAAATAACATGTGATAGATGTGTGAATGTGGAGATATTAATCCAAGGATCGCCGAGACGAAAGGTTGGTAGTGTTTTACTAAAACTCTGATCCTCTTCAGGTGAAGGACTCAACTGAAAGCCTTAAACCCTTTCGTTTTGCCTCAAGGTAAAAATTAACATAATTTTGTGAATCGTTTTTGCTGTATTGCTGTCACAGCTCATCATTAGTTTCGTCGGATTTTTAACACTTCGATCAAGACACGACGTCGTAACCGGACCAAATAGTTTGCAGTCGGGCTGTTTTGCTGTTGTTGGAAACAGGTTTTACATAATGTGTAATATTGACAAGTGACGACCTTCAGATCCTGTGTTTTGTGTAAATGTAAATGTTTTAGTCTAGTGTTCAGCTTATTTTCCAATAATCAACATTCGAATAGATATTAGTTTATGCATCGACGTCACCACTTATTCCGATATTCCAATAATTAAACTTTCCGAACAGTTCCTTTTGTATTCATTTTAGTTCTTTAGTTTGGCACCGAGGAGCACGAGTTAGGAACTGTCATGCTGTTCTCCTCCCCCTCCCCCTGTTAAGTATTTATTTGTCTGCTTCTCCGAACAGCCGAACGAACGTTCGATCCACGAATTTTCGTTCCCACTTCTACATTGCGCTGTCTCCACCTCTACGATGTCTGCCTGCCAACTGTTTTAGCGTTGTCTCATGACCCACTCTTCATCTAGAATACTAATGCAGTGGAGGTTATGAACATATACAGACACATATACGCACTTACAGATGTGCACACGTGATTCCGTACTGTTGTTAGCACAACAGATCGTATATACTACTCCAGCCACTAGGTACTGCTTCTCTCTCTATCTTTATTTGGCCAAACTTCTTGTTTCTCTTAAGGTCACTTATCAAGTCCCTTTTCTTTCTATTCATTCTCATCTTTTCGCTGTTGTTCCCCCTCACTCTTTACAAGATGAGTTTCAACTCTGATAGTGTCTCTCTTCGAACATCTTGTCTTAATGCACAACTTTCCATCTTGTTTCCCCGATCGATAATAATTATATTTAAAAAAGAAATTTCTGCTGATCGCTTAATGTTTTTAAGGCAGCTTTATATTGGATATTTTGTTCCTCGTTTCTTGTCTAACTCCCAACAACGTGGTTGTTTGAGGACTGTTCTATTGCTGGTTATTTGTTGCTTCGATGGTTGTAGCTTCTTATAGATAGGAAGCGTACGAAACTATCTTCTTCTTCGACAATAGACGTTAACCCGAAAAGTCGGAGTTTTATCATTTTGTCGCGGTAACATTTATCTTGTATCTCGAGAGGGTCATTATGCCAATAATTAAAAAAAAAAACACGCACTGGTTCTGTTTCACTTTTTTATTTGTCAATTGGTTAACTGTTTAATTATCTAATCAGGTTTGTCGAAGTCTTTTTGTTGCCATTCGCGACCTCATCAATAACGTGCCCTCTCTAATAAATTGATCAAAGTAATTGAACCTTCTCATCCCAAATACTTCCCCCTTTCCAAGTAAATAATTTTTCACAATCCCAAATTTAAATGCAATTTTAGGAAGGAATTGCAAGGAGCTAATTTCTAGGCAATGTTGTACCAATCTAATCCAAATGCCTTGTTTTCAGTGATGCAGCAATGCTAAAAATAATAATGATCCTTTCTACTAAAGGCACAAAGCTTCAAAATTTGGGTGAGGGGACTAGTCGAGTACATCGACCCCAGTACTCAACTGGTACTTGATTTATCGATCCCGAATTATTGTGGAGTAGCGATTGTAATAATAAAGAGTATGGCAAAAGCATTAATGAAAAGGGTCTGATCAAGCAATTGGTTTTGCTTGTTTAGCTGGGCGGGGGCGATGTTTGTGGTACTCGATGCCGAATAAGTGGCAATGTTTAACTTTCTGAAAGTCAATACTTCCAACGACATCAGCCTCTCTTATATTGTTTGATCAATTACTCTTAACAGCTGTCAAGGTCAACAACTATAACAAGCTGTAACAGTTGTTGACCTTCATCATATCGACATCTCGCTGAGCAAGTTCGGGCTTGCACTTGAAATGGAATGCCTAAAAGTGGTGGAGTTTTAGCTGAACTTAAAGAATGTCGATGTTCTGATCTAACACGGTTGTCAGCTGTATTAGTGGAGAGACACTCAAGAAGGAGAAGAACATGAAATACCTCAGTGCGGCAATCTCCTCCTCGCTGTCGTCGTCGTTCAGGGATCTCAACTCCAGATACCTGAAAGGTGCTACTTCATGACATGACAAAAGTATGGACGTCTGGATTCAAACGGAAGATGAAGCGTTACGCACTTCGTCTCCAATTTCGAATCCTTCCTGCTTTACGGAACAGAAGCATGAACACTAACTGATGCTCAGGAAAAAAAAATCGATGGATGTCTGTTATATTAAGAATGCATGCTTTATTATTTCAACGTAAATTTAAATTTGTGCGACGAGTTTAATATAGAATAATGACTAAAAGAAATGGAAGAGCCGTCAGTTTCTCGAGAAACAAATTTGATTATGATCATTTGAGGAGGATTCTAATAATATTTATGTCGTGAGAAGAAAACATTCCCTCTATAACTTATACTATTTATTTAATCTGGTCTCTGCAAGAAAGGATGACTACTCTGAACATTTTCCAGTCTAATTACACCTCTTCAGTGAAGCCGGTGAATCAGTTGAAAGACCAGTCTGTTGTAATCTGTTTTTGTGATGCAAACCTTGGTTTAACACTTTGTTGGGCTGGAAGATGCATCAAAATAAAAAAAACAACAAAGCTTATCAAAGATCATGCGCAATCTGCAAAACTTGAATCGATGTGAAAGTTTCGGTAATGCAATCCCGGGGGCTAAGATGTGTGAATTTCATTCGAATAGGCTTCAGCTCGACACGTAACTGAATACAACATTCTATTTGGGGATCACATGTTATGGAGGAAGGCACAGTTAATTTAACCGATCTTCGGTATTTAACTAATACCTATGTGATCGGCTCCTGGGGAAAATCTGAAGAGAGGTCGACCTCAGTAGGATTTGAACTCGATGTATAAGGCCTAGGAGGCAAGGCACAATCTAAGTCTCCTAGTACAATTCTGTTACATCAAGGGTGCTTTATAGGACCATTAAATCGATCATAGTATTTGAGTGCAACCCCAAAAGTATGAAAATCAAGGTAGACCTTGGTAGTGTTTGAACTCGGAACGCAAAGGACTGCGACTGAATACCGGAACCATTTTATGCAACGATTTTGCCAGTCCGTTTAAATGGACGACAAAAATGCTCTTATTTATCTTGGATGTATAAAATGTAAACTCCAATGGGATTTGAACTCGATATCTCACTGACATAAATACTGCAAAGAATTTGGTGCAACAATCTTTCAGTTTTGCCATCCGCTGCCGAAGACGTTCTTTCATGAAAACCAACAGAGCTATTGTCAGTTTCGTATTTTGGGGTCATGTCAACACTAGTAATGTAACAATGGAATAGATAATATCTCGCTTTATAAAATTGATCTTCAGCTTATGGAAGAAACTATATTGTGTCCATTTTGAATCGATTTTAGTGTTCATTAATTAAGAAAAATACAGAATTTAACAGTTAATATATTTACAGTATCTTCTCTTTATCATATTTCTGTGTAAGTTAATCGTTCGATTGCAAGTCATTTCAAATTCTTTTAATTTTTACTTAATAAAAATGATCAGCAATCACTTATGTAAAATTAAATACTAGATGTGTGTGTGTGTGTGTGAGAGAGAGAGAGAGAGAGAGAGTGTGTGTGTGTGTGTGTGTGTGTGTGTGTGTGTGTGTGTGTGTGTGTGTGTGTGTGTGTGTGTGTGTGAAAGGGAGGACGGAAATACGAAATTAAAATAAGCCTAGCTTTTTATATCGCATTTTCATTGTTCACGTTTCCATGGTGAGAGGTTTTCTAAACAGGTATATCATAATTAATAATAATAATGATCATGATCATTATTATTGATTAATAATAGTAATCGTTAATGATGATATAATAATAATAATAATAATAGCTAAAATTGTGACATGACTGTCATCGTAACCATAATGTAAATAGATGCATCTGTGTGTATGTGTGAACGTGACATCATGTTGGCAGATTTTGAGTGTGTGTGCGCGCGCGCGAGTGTGAGTGTGTGTGTGTGTGTGGACTAATATTTACTAAACAAATGGATGTGCGTGCGCGCTGGACAGTAGCATGTAAATAGACCAGCAAAAAGAAAAACCTAGACATTTCGCTAAAACCGGCCATTATAGCTGCGCTGGTCAGGTGAGTTGATAGACCTGTCGTAGTTATTACTCGTGTGTGTGTGTGTGTGTGACGTGCTGCTGCTTTAGCGATTTCTCAGCGAATCGAGTTCATTGTCCGGATTTTTTAATTCTCGTCTTGGAACTGCTGTACTGGTGTGTTCCAGGGATAAAAATATTGGTATCACAGCCACATATTATCCCGCCCCTATAATCTCTCTCTCTCTAGCGCACAATTGCTTGAACGTCCGGCTCTAAACATCACATTCAACATTTTGTTATATAAAAATTATTAACAATATAACCTACAGTACGTCTGTGTTTGTGTTATTTTTGTTGTGTGGTTTGTGGTTGAGAAATGAATTTACGATTCGGTTTGCAATTCTTTATTATTTACTTATATACTTGGGTATTTAGCTTATGAAAGCAGACTCTTCCGTTAACGTACGATTCCGTACCTGTGGACGAAAGCAGGGCGAAAACGAACGAGATGGAGTGGTAGAAGTAAAAAAAAAAAGATGACTAAAATATCTGCTGTAAGTGTTAATCATCTACCGAGTTTGGTCCAGTCGAGTGTAGCTGTCACCCAGAATAGTATAAGACCTTCAATTGGTTACCAGTTATTATAATACGCTGTTGAAATGTGCAACACATATAAGTGCTGCACCTACTGTGAACCAACATGAAAAGTGTGTGTTCGCTTCACTTGTTAGAAATAGCAGCCAAATCTCCCTCAATTCACACTCTGCTATATAAAAAAAATGCAACTAAGTTATATGTATCTAAGAGAAAATAAAATTGGATAACTTTGTAACTGAAATAAAAATTGTATGATCATCACGTGGACGCCTTTCATTGTATCTCTCCAATCAAGCGTAACCTGGGGATAAATTACTGTACCCACCGTTAGAAGTGTATCGTACCATAACTAGAGTGGCAAAACCTCCCTACAGTCACATTGCTGATTCTTTCTAGAAAACAAAATGTTGTTTACCTGAGAGGTGAGACCCAGTATGGGATGACTGAGTGCAGCTGGATGTTGAAAATTTGGCTGACAGGGCATTCATCCTGTTTTGGTGACAGTAATGGTTGACTCTGGTGGAGGCACCTCCACAGCCATACACATACAGAGAGAGAGAGTGAAAGAGGGAGATGGACATTGCAATTTGTGCTGGTGCCACGTAAATAACACCTAGTACACCCTGTAAAGTGGTTGGTGTGAGGACGGCCATCCAGCCATAGAAACCTTTCCAAAACCAACGAGTGGAGCCTGATGCAGTACTCCAGTTTGATAGGAACAGTCAAATTGTCCAACCCATGCCAGCATGGGAAAATAGACGTTAAATGATGGTGATAACTTTCCTTCTCAGGCACAGAAGAATATACAGAGAGAGAGAGAGAGAATGTGAGAACCATTAAAATGTCTGATGTCAAGTAAGTCAACACTGAATCAACAAAATACCAAATAAGCATTTGTGCCAAAACGTTTTGTACTCAGACAAACCTTTCCCTCTCTGACACTTTCCAATTACCTTACCTTTCCATTAATCTGTGACCTGCTCTTTTGAACATTCCCTAACTGGTTTTTTTGTCAGAGGAGAAAGGCTTAGAGTCTCCAGAACCATTTCCAGATCCTCTGTAAATTCTCCTCCTGAGACCAGGCTTGAATGCTTCCAACTAGGTGGATGGCCAGATGGAAGTCTTAACCCTTTTCATAGCAGCTCACAAGAGATTGCCCTGATTCTATAATACACACTTTCTGTTTTTGATTAATGTTCCAAACACAAGTTTAACCCTTTAGCATTTAAACTGGCCATATCTGACCCAAATATTCTCCCTGTTTCATATTCAAACTGGTGGAATTTGCTCTTTCATACCTACTCTAGAATGTCAGTTTAAAAATAAACAATCATATCGTGTGTAAGTTAGGAAACGGTGATGAGTGAAAATATTTTGTAAACATAAGTTTTTACTGTATATTTTGGCTGTAGAAAATAATCTAATGTTGCAGCATAGAAATCCCTGGTGGAAAGAAAAATGGGTATTTGTATATTTACAAACAATCAGATCATCGAAATTTCACAGTTATAGGATAAACCATGATTAAACAATGTGAATAAATAAGCATTTCGTGTTTGACAGAATAATCTGAAAGCTAAAGGCATAAAACTGACTGAGCTATTTTTCTTTATCGTTTTTCAAAATGACTGAAAACAAAAAGCAGTGAATTGCAACAGAAATACTGGTAAGAAAACGGTTGGCGCAGGTAATGTCTGCTGCCCTGCAACAAGATCAGCCTCTCTACTCAGTTCCCCATGCTATTGGTGATCAACTTCAGGCCTTGATAGAAGCTAGCCCAGGATGCTACACAATGAAAGCGAATCATGAAACCATTGGCTTATGACGGGAGGGTGGATGTGTGCTTGGAGGGTGGGGAGCTAATGAGGTTACTAATAATTCTGTTATTCTTTTTGTTATTTAATTCTAAATTACCTCATAAGAGCAATGGTTTCCTAGCCATGACTATTGTATGTTCTTTTTCCAGGCATAGTATATCTGGGACTACATTATCCAATGGTTTTTCTTTATTTCTAACAGTAAAATGTAATTTGAGGGATATTTGGCTGCAGTTTCTAGCAGGTCAAGTAATCCTGCAGAAACACACTCATTTTCTGCTACTACTATTTTTGTATGAATGTAGGTCATATATATATATATATATAGATATATATATATATATATATATATATATATATATATATATCTTTTTCACCTTTTACTTGTTTCCGTCATCAGATTGTGGCCATGCTGGGGCACTGCCTTGAAGAATTTTTAATTGAATGAAACTCCAGTAATTATTTTTTTTTTTTAAGCCTAGTACTTATTCTATCAGTCTCTTTTGCCAAACTGCTAAGTTATAGGGACATAAACACACCAACACAGGTTATCAAACAGTGGTGATGGACAGACACAAACACACACATGATGGGCTTCTTTCAGTTTCCATCTACCAAATCCACTCACAGGGCTTTGGCTGGCCTGAGACTTTGGTAGAAGACACTTGCCCAAGATACCATGCTGTGGGACTGAACCGGGAACCATTAAGAGGATGTGTCATAATTACCAAATGGCAATTTAGATTGGCACTAAATGAGGAGAGGAGATAATCTCAGGAATCAAGAATTCTCTAAAGAGTAAGGAGAAGCTTATTGTTTGGAGATAAGAACAACACCTGTCATGGACAGGTGTTGTGTGAGGTGTCTGTGTTACAGCCAGATGACAGTAGGGTATATTTAGCTGTTATTTCTAGCAGGTTGTTCATACATATAGATGGTACCTTCATTTGCTTCATTTATGTTGTCAAGTAGGAACACTGTTGCTCTTATAGTTCTTCCGTGTTGTCCTTTGTGAGAAAGAAAACACAATTACCGGTCAAACAACCTTCATCAACATCATTGCCAACAGTCAGTACTAAATCTGTCATCACTCTGTTCCTCCTCGCCACCACAGCCAAGGGAAAAATCTGGAATTAATTCTTTTGTTCTCTCTTGAGTGAAAAAGGCTGACAAAAGACTGATTTTCTACTTAACAAAAAGTGATTGCTGCAAAATAGGATTAGTCAGCCTCTTACTTCTTGAAGATGGTGAGGGTGGCGGTGACAGACATTCCTCTATGACCATCCTATATTTAGTACTACATTATACAATGTGTTCTTTTTCAAGACAGAAGGCTGAGATTTGAGGGAAATTTGGCTGCTATTTCCAGCAAGCCTTGTGCCCTTGAAGAGACTTCCTTACTGACTCTTGTGGTGGTGGTGATGGTGGATGTCCTTTATAGAAGCATTATCTTTCCAAAGACAATGACCATCACTACTTTCAATTAATCATCCTCTCCACCTCTCTCTTGTAGCATTTTAGGTTCCTCTAAACATCTCTATTTGATGGGATAGGTTAGGGGTGGGGTGGGGCACGTAATGCATTCCTCACTCTGTTGAGGCAACATTAAAAAGTGTTTTTTTTTTCTTTTCTTTTTTGGGGACATTTTAGGGTTTATTGAAATATGTAGCTACAGGGTGTTGCTTCTCTTTTACTTGTTCCAGTCATTGGACTGGAGCACCACCTTGGAAGATTTAGTTGAGCAGAACTGAGTAATGGGGATGTAAACAAACCAACAGCAGTTGGCAATTGGTAGTGGGGGATCAAACACACACACACACACACACACACACACACACATACAGTGGTCTTCCACAGAGTTTCTAAAGCCTTGGTCAGTCCCAGGCTATTGTAAAAAAAAAAAAAATTGCTCAAGGTGGCATGCTGAGGGACTGAACCCAAATCCACGTATTTGCAAAGCAAGCGCCTTAATTGCACATCCACACCTGCACCTGGCCAAAACAAAAAAAAGCATAAAAAGACAAAGAAAAGGACTGAAAAAGTTGGACAAAATGTAGGAGTAGGGCAGCAGGAAAGAAAAAATGTCTTTTGTTTAATAATAATAAAAATACTGATGCAATTTTCACAAGAAAATGAGATGAAACAGAAACCGTTTTCTAAGCAAGTTCTGAGTCGAAAAGAAAAACACAACAAAAGAAACTGGTAAATCAAGGAAAGCAGCCAAGGACAATGGGGGAAGGCATTGAGTATCAATGAATGAAACAAGAAGAACAAGCAGTTTTCTTTTCTTGTCTTTGTAGGGTTAAGTTATGGCTGTGTGGTCAAGAAGCTTGCTTTGCTACCAAATAGTTTCAGGTTCACTTCCTCTGTGGAGAACCGACGACAGACCTGTGGCAACCAATGTCTACTGAGATGGTTTGGTAGATGTAAAATGTGTGTGTGTGTGTGTGTGGTCATCATTATTTAATGTCCATTTTCCATGCTGGCATGGGTTGGACAGTTTGAGAGGAGCTGGCAGGGCTGGAGAGCTGCACCAGGTTCCATTGGCTGTTTTGGCCTGGTTTCTACAGCTCAATGCCCTTCCTAATGCCAACCACTTTACAGAGTGGACTGAGAGCTTTTTATGTGTGTGCATGTGTTTGTCTACCCCCATCTACTGCTTTATAACTGGTGCTGGTTTGTTTATGTCCCTATAACTTAGCAGTTTGGCAAAAGAGACTGATAGAATATATACCAGACTTTAATATATAAATACTGGTTATAAGTTGTTTGAATAAACCCTTAAGAATAGTGCCTGGACATTAGATGATGATGATAATTTTAGCTGTGGCATTCCTTTTCTTAGGAATTGTACAACCGGGGTTACATTATCCAGTGTGCCTCTTTCCTGAAATTTGGTTTTAAAGAAATTTGGCTGCTATTTCTAGCAATGAATCTCATTAGTTTTGTAGAGTCCTTTCTATATGTAGAATCAATATGGAATTGTAATTTTGGTTGAAGCAAAGATATTCAGATCTGTTCTGGTCAACAGCTTCCACTTAATGGTGTATACTTTTGTGTATGAGGATGGATTTAATGAGAAATATGGTTCCGAATGAAGGCCACTACATGCAGCCCATGATCTGTGCAAAGTGCAGACACAGAAGACAAGATTTTTTTGCCTTCTAAATGGTTGCTTGATCAAGTTGATCTTGTACCTAGTGACAGAGGCTTTGGTGTTAGTGGACACTATAGTATGTCTGTGTGAGGAGGAGGAGGAGGAGGAGTGGTGCATGTGGTTGTTTCAGTCTCTTTGTAATGGACTTTGTTCTATACAAAGAGTAGACGGTGGTGGTGGTGGTGGTGTAAGATGCAACAGCACTTCTGACTGCATGTCATTTAGTAGCCAGTGGATAGTGGATCAGAGGCTTAATTAGTTATTGATTAACGACTTAGGATGATGGAGTAAACTTCAAGACATCACTGGGTGGCTGGAGTAGAGGGTGGCTTGATACATTGTTTGTTATAGTCTTATCACCTTCACAAAGTTAACCAAGAAGTTTAAAATCTACACATCTTTAGGTATATATATATATGTGTGTGTGTATGTGTAATAGTTATAACATCTACTTTTCCATGCTTGCATGGGTCGGATGGAGTTTGAGGCAGATTTGTCTCTAACTGGATGCCCTTCCTGTTGCCCACCCTCACCTGTTTCCAAGCAAGGTAATATTTCCCTATGGCTGCTGGACATATTCGTCCAGAATATGGGAAATGAATGACACTGCTTATATAAGAGTGAAGCTCATTTACAACTCTCATGCAATGTCACACACACACACACACACACACACACACACACACACACACACACACACACACACACACATGCATGTCTTCTTGCACACATCTATGCATGCATTTATGTATACCAACATATATGTTTGCATACACATATATACAAGCATACACCAGACTCTACACACTCACATACTTGTAGGATGCTAATGTAGACACCCGCTGTGTTGCCATTTGATCTTCAATTATAATGGTTATGAAGTGAAACTCTTGCAGGCACCAGCGTTATTTTTTAAGGGTTAAAGTTCAAAGTGAAGATGACTTGCAAGGTCAACCCCAGAAAGTTCCCCCATTACTTTTTTAAGTTAAATGTGAGAAAGAAGAGCAGTTGTAGATCTTTTGTAAATGTTCAGCAGAGATAAGGTTCCTGTTGTTGTTATGCAACCTGAAAATGACTGATTGAGCAGCAGCAGAGATATGGTTTTGTAGGTCATTGGAACTCACAGACCAATTCTTTTCTTTTCTTGTTGTTTTTTTTCTTTTTATTGCTATAACAATGTCTCTTCGGGTTCTGACCTACTGTACGGTTCTTTGGGCTAATGTCTTCTACTCTAATTCCTGCTCTACCAGTACCTTATGATGGAGTTTGGTAGACAGAAACTCTAAGAAACTTGTGTGTGTGTGTGTGTGTGTGCAAAGGCACGTGGCTTAGTGCTTAGGGGCATTCAACTCATGATTGCAAGGTGTCCAGCCGTAGAAAATCTACCTCAACAGATTCTGTCTGACCCATGTAAGATTGGGTAAGTGAATGTTATGTGATGACGATAACAGCAGGAAATGAAGAGCCTTGCCCAAGGGCACAATGTGCTGCCTGGTCTGGGAATCAAACCCACAACCTTACATTTGCTAGTTCAACAACCTAACCATTAAACCCCCCCCCCACACACACACCATCATGATGAAAGTGTTTACTCGGGTAATAATTGTGTTTACTGCTTTCAGTTCTTCCATTGGTGTCACGTGTTTAGTTGGATGACAAATACATTGATATTCATAAAACTCAGAAATTGGTTACAAAAGATAAGACATGTCTCCACAGATAATGAGAGAGAAAGAAAGAGAGGGAGAGATAAACTGAACATGGAACACAAGCTGGAATAATATCAGCTATTTAGCAGAGGTAGAGGCACAGCTGTGTGGTAGTTGGCTTCTAAACCACATGGTTCAGGGTTCAATCTCACTGCATGGCATCTTGGGCACGTGTCTTCTACTATGGCCTCGGGCAGACCAAAGTTATGTAAGTGGATTTGGTAGATGGAAACTGAAAGAAGCCTCTTTTATATATCTGCATGTGTGTGTGTATGATGGTGTTATATCAGGGTTTGTTTTTATTAGGGATAATGAGAAATCCACATTCCTTTGGGGAGTTTTCAGCTCTTAGGTAAGGATGGGTGTTTTGTTTATTTTGAGTGAAGGTGTGTGGCCTAGTGGCTAGGGTATTGCAATTAGGATTGTAACATCAGGGTTTCAGTTCCCAGACTGGGCAATACACTGTGTTGAGCAAAAACCTTCAGTTGCTCTTTCTCTGATCTGTGATGTGGGGCTGCCCTGTTCTGTTGAGAATGTTGTGATCTTGGTCACTTACATGTTATGGAAAGTGGGTAACTGGCCCTGTGAGTTGTAAGGGGTCAAAATACCATTGTTTACTTTTAGGGTACAGAATCATAATCTTGTATTCAAACAACAGGCTGGTTAGGGGTCACCAATTGTGTGGAGAGTACAAGGAATGTTGATGTTGTTCTTTAGCCCCTTAGCTCTTTAGGCATTCCAACTGTGATGGACCCATTTATTTTTTTTTTCAGGCACAGTGTATCTCCAGTTACAACAATGTGTCCTTTTCTATTAAGACGGTAAAGTGTGATTTAAGGGAGATTTGGTTGCTATTTCTGGCATATCAAGTAATCGTGTAGAGGCTCCCTCATTGGCTCATGATAGATATCTTCTCATATGGGTATGTTGAATGATCTAAATTTTTTTTTTTAGTTCTGAACTCAGCTTCTAAACACACACACACAAACACTCTCTCTCTCTCTCTCTCTCTCTCTCTCTCTCTCTCTCTCTCTCTCTCTCTCTCTCTCTCTCTCTCTCTTAACGTCCTGGACTGCATTTTAAAAGAACACCATCCACTAACAGACCAGTAATGACTCACTAACCCACTGCAATGACTTGCTCATAGATGCATGGTCTCCTCTCTTCTCTCTCTCTCTCTCTCTCTCTCTCTCTCTCTCTCTGCTACTTCAAGCTGCTCCTCAGTTAACTGCTACCATTTCTCTACTCACAATCTCCTACACTGTCTTATCTCACTGAATGTCACACACATATTAATTTCCTCAGTTCAATCAAGGTCTGCTATATTTCTTACTGTATGTCTTCCTTCAGACCTAAAATGTTTTTTTTGTCGTCAGGTCATCTTTTGAATCCAAGGATTTCTTTTCCTGGACGAATATTTGAACCATTAATGCCACTGCCAAATGTGGCCAGCAAGGCCAATCTTGCATAGAACATGTGATTGCTTTGGTCACATGTCACTATCAGAGTCAAACATTATAAATATATATATATATATATATATATATATGTATGATTATTGACTGAGGATTAGCAAGCTAGGAGGCTGCACCAGGCTCCCATGTGATCTGGCAAGGTTTCTACAGCTGGATGCCCTTCCTAATGCCAACCACTCTGAGAGTGTAGTGGGTGTTTTTTATATGCCACTGGCATGGGGGCCAGTTAGGCGGGACTGACATCAACCACGCTCGAACGGTGCTTTTTATGTGCCACTCAGGTGGTACGCGTATATACATACATATATATATATATATATATATATATATATAGACACACATCCATGCATGCATATGTATATATATATAACACACACACATACACACACACACACACACACACACATATATATAGCAAATAAGAAGGATATGCAGGTATCAGTGCTTTATGGATGTTTCAACTGGCTCCATTTAATCGATCAATGAAAGCATTACATCAATTTAAAATAAATGGCTCTCCTGGGACGCAGCCAACCATAGAGATTTCCAACATAAAGAATAAACCATTTTTTATCACAACTTATATCAGTACCAGCAACCAAAATAATTGCATTGTTTCTCTTTGGTATTTCCATGGCAGAATGAAATTTCGTAAATACTGCATACCCCCAGCCCTACTATGATTTAGTGTAGCACAGGGGGATAGTGGAATATGAGGGACCTGCCGCCTAGGTAGCAATTTAGGCACTACTTCCCTTGAATGAAATAGATCGATAGCAACATTTTCCTTTTATGGCAAAATAAGCAGCTAATTCAATAAAGTTATGAAGGTTGCTCTGATTACTCTGCATAAAATGCTGTGGATTATCTACAGTTCAACATACGTAACTATTTCCAGTGTATTACGAAGGATTTACTGGTGAAAGCAGTTACGTTTGCCGAGAATTTTGTGGATATAACTCCTTTCGAGAAAGACGTTATTTTCACAGCCAGGAAAACGTTGATGGCCACCACCAATGAAGGGTCTAACTCCTGATACTATCTCTGCCTCAACTATTTTGAACCATGCTAAAGCTTTCAGATTATTCTGTCAAATGAAATGCTTATGTAATCGAAACGTTTGCAATTAATCATGGCTTATCTCATAGCTTTGAGATTTCGATGCTGTAATTGTTTATCTTTTAGAATGACATTATAGGATAGGTGTGAGAGGCCAGATCTGGCCAGTTTGAACAAAAAAAAAAAGGGGGACAATATTTACATGTTTCCTGTTCCCCTGGCAGAATTGTGATTTCTGTCAGACAAAACACTGAGCAGCATTCCTTCTGATACTTTACACTCTGAGTTCAAATCCTGCTGAGGTCAGCTTTGCCTTTCATCCTTTTGGGGTTGATAAAATAAAGTACCAGTCAAGTACCGGGGTTGATGTAATCAACTTGTCCCCCTCCCCTCAAAAGTTGCAGGCCTTGAACCCATTCGGGGGGAATTTTGTGATTTTGATCCCTTATATACCATGGAAACTGAGTGAAGCCCTGACCTGATGAGTCCTAAGAGCTCAAAAAAAACAAAAACCCAAAATACACAGAACTACTGAGTGAGGCGTGAATATCTTGAAGTCTTCACTTCCAATCTCTTAGAAATAATTCTAGACATCAATCATGTCTCTATGAAACAGCAATGACAAACTATTTCTCTCTCTCTCTCTGTCTCCCCCCCCCCTCTCTCTCTCCATTGACTTGACATCCTTGCCTCTGCCTTGAACCGGATGTCGTTTTGAGTGAGGAGAAGGGGCAGGAGTTATTGAGCTTTCATCAATTGCCATTGGCTGATTTAGCAGCTGATATCATTAGAATATTTTTACCACTTTGTCCAATCTGGTGCAGGTTTGGACAAAGTTGGTGAAGAGTCCATTTCCAGTGAATTTCTAAAGTATCAGACATTTTCAGTGAGGTTTCTTTTAGCTTTATCACCATCTCTTTCTCTCTCTCTCTCTCTCATATATTAATGCACATTTTTCTGTTCAGTTATAATAAAAAAAAAACAATTTTGCATTAATCTGATGGGTTACTCTATACTTTTGTAGAGGACAAAATTTCTTCTTCTTCAACAAGAATATTATTGACAGTGACTTCGAAGTTTTGGCCAGCTAAGGCATTGTTGGACCTTTGATGCATTGATGTTTAATCTTGGGTTTATATATATATATATATATATATATATATATATATATCCTTACAGCCATCTCTCTCTCTCTCCCTCTCTCTCTCTCCCTCTCTCTCTCTCCCTCTCTCTCTCTCCCTCTCTCTCTCTCCCTCTCTCTCTCTCCCTCTCCCTCTCTCTCTCTCTCTCTCTCTCTCTCTCTCTCTCTCTCTCTCTCTCTCTCTTTCCTTCCCTCTCTGTATCTTGATCACTCTGTATATATAATGCCTAAGAACAGCCTCTGTGTTTGTTATATTAACAGGTTCAGTGTGGCTGATTACTACAGCCATCCGCTGGGGTTGACTTTGCTTTTCATCCCTTTCAGGGTCAATAAGATAAGTGCCAGTAGAGCTCTGGGGTCAATGTAATTGACTTAGCCCCTCCCCCCGAAATTGCTAGCCTTGTGCCAAAGATGGAAACCATTATTATTATTATTATTATTATTAAGGCCGTGAGCTGCTGGCAGAAGCATTAGCACAGCAGAAAAAAATGCTTAACAGCATTTTGTCTGTCTTTACATTCTGAGTTCAAATTCTGCCACAGTTGATTTTACTTTTCATCCTTTTTGGGAGTCAATAAAAATAAATACCAGTCAAGCACTGGGGTTGATGGAATCAGCTAGTCCCCTCCCACTAAATTTCAGGCCTTGTGCCTATAGAAAAAAGGATTATCATTATTATTATTATTATTATTATTATTATTATTATTATTATTATTATTATTATTATTAAAGCAGCAAGCTGGTAGAATGTTTTCTGGAGGTTTTTTTCCTAAATTATTTTATTTTTCTAAACCTGTTTCTCATAATTTCTAATAAAAACTCTGTATTTATTCTGCAGAAGTATTTCTTCTGAATTCTTAGAATTTCTGTTGCATTGAGAAATTTTTTTTTTTTTTGTTACTTTTTAAAATTCTTTTTTTTTTTTTTAACCATATCTATTGCAGCAGCAGCAGCAGTTTTCTGATTTCTACTGTTTTTGTTGCAGCAGTGTTTTATATTTCCTGGTTTTTACCATTCCTGCCGTAGCAGTTGTAGCTTACCTTTATTCTCTTTTTCTGGCTGCTGTACTTACCATTGTTTCTGCAGCAGCAGCTTTCTCTACTTGTTACTGTTCCTGTTGTCATAGCAACAGATGAATTGAACTTACAACATTTCTACATCCTCCCAACCTCATCATATTGATGTGGCTTATATTTAGTCATCACCATCATCATCATCATAATTTAACATGTTTTCCATGCTGGCTTGGGTTGGATGGTTTGACAGGGGCTGGCATGGCCAGAGAGCTGCACCAGGCTCCAGTGTTTGTTTGGGCATGATTTCTACAGCTGGATGCCTTTCCCAACACCAACCACTTCACTGAGTGGCACTGGGTGCTTTTTAATGTGGGACCAGCATCAACAGGCTTGCCAAGCACCTTTGCTAGATAAAACCCCTTCAACTGGGATGGGGGAGTCGATTGCAGGGGTGTGGTTTAGTGCCACTTAAGAAATTTCAGGTAAAGAATTTGCAGTTTTAATGAGGATTTGAGGGACATAGTGACACAGGTTTATAAAAATAATTGTGTTTTACAAGGAATAGATTGAGCAAAGTTTGTAAGAACTGACTTTATCCTGATTATCAATTATATTGTATAATGAAATATAGCAGGTTTTCTTTTCTTTTCATTTCAATCAGCTTTCAGAACATGGACTCTCATCAGAGAACGCAATCACAGTCCTGTTCAGTGTGGTGCTATTGTTATTGAAGTTCTTCCCTGAATCAATAAATACCAACACGAGTACTTCCTATTAAATTTTTCATTCTTCTGTGCCATGGTGCTTCTCGGCTGTTTTGGTTATATGGAAATTCATTCTGCAAGCATTCGCGTACAGACCACAAAAATCTGACAGAGACAATACTAGTGATCAAAAAACAGCCACTTCCTACAAGTGTCATCTTTATTCTACTAAGCAACATAATCATTGCTCAACCAGTTACTAACTTCTCTGGCTTCTGCAGACAAAACAGGCTTTTATTCATTAAAAGCTCTGTAATTTCTTCAGGTAGAATAAATACCAATATAGAAAAATAGCACATTTGTTTAACAGAAGCATGTACCTTGTTGCATGGCCAATCCATTTATCTGGATTGTCTGCTCAATTTATTGGTATGTGTTGGAAAAAGAAACAAACCTTATTGGTTCCAATTCTTGAAATCTCCCAATTCCAAATCTGTGATTATGGTTTGAGGATTCAATTGCAGTCCATTCTCTTCTTCAAAATCCACCAAATCTTCAAATAGATATTTACAAAGTGCTTCGCTTTGTCTCTTAATTAATACATAACGATGGGGATAATGGGATATAAAACAGTGTTACACAAATTGTGAAACTACAGACTTTAATAAGTATTGCAGAGGCGCAGGAGTGGCTGGGTGTATTCTGGGTTCTAGAATGGAGTCCTTGGTGGTTGTTAGCCATTGGTCATTCATGATTAAGGGTGGAGAATCTTGTCATTTAGTGTGTGGGTGAGAGGGTGTTGGAAGGAACCCTCATCCCTGCAACATCTACACCTGAAAAACGAGATTTAGTTTTTGCCCTTTCTTTTGTATAAGGTCTTTATTTTTGCAGAGTTCATTTTGGCTTACCTGCATAAGTACCAGTAATACGCTAAGATCAGTTCAGATGAACTTAGTTTCCCACCCATCCCATCCCCTTAATCTTTCTCTCTCTCTATTGTCGCTGATGTTGTTGTTGTTGTTGTCTTTTCAGCTCCTGTCATGGCTACTTACTCTGGAAGTAAGAACACTGTAGAACTGGCTATAGATCCTTTAATTACATGCAAGCTATGTTTGACAGAGTGCTCGCTGCAAGAGATGTATGAGATCCGAGATTGCAGATGTCTTTACTGCGAAGCAGTGAGTTCAGCCTCTTATTATTTTTATTATTATTATTATTATTATTATTATTATTATTATTATTATTATTTGTTAATGTTTGGGTGTTTATCTATTTTATTTTTGTTTGCACCACTCTGCAATATACTACACTTGACAAGGTCTGTCCTTGTTAAGTTGGATGGTTTAACCAGGGTTGGTAAGCTTGGAAGGCTGCACCAGACCCCAGTCTGATTTGGCAGGGTTTCTACAGCTGGATGCCTTTCCTAACACCAACCACTCCAAAAGTGTAATGTGTGCTTTTACGTGCCACCGGCACATGTGCCAGTTGCGTGACACTGGTATCTGCCATGAGTGCAATTTTGCTTGGCTTGATGGGTTTTCTTTTCAAGCAGAACATAATGCCAAAGGTCTCAATCATTGCCTCCATGAGGTCCAACACTCAAAAGGAGCCTTTCACATACCACTGGCATCGGCCACTTTGCCTTCATGAGACCTAATGCTTGAAAGGTGCTCTTCACATGCCACCACCATGGGTGCCAGTTACGTGACACCAGCATCAGCCACAACTATGATTTCACCTGGCTTGACGGGTCTTCTCTCGCACAGCATATCGCCAAAGGTCTCGGTCATTTGTCATTGCTTCTGTGAGGCCCAAAGTTCAAAGAGTATGCTTCACTACCTCGTCCCATGTCTTCCTGGGTCTACCATTTCCACAGCTTCTCTCCACAGTTAGATATTGGCACATCTTTACACAGCTCTCCTTGTCCGTACACATCACGTAACCATTCCAGTGCAGTTGTCTCTCTTGTGCACCATATCTGATGCTTCTGATGCCCAACTTTTCTCTCAAGATGCTTACACCCTGGTGAACATGCACATATATACCTACAATATATGTATTTGCACCTCCCCCCCACACACACAAATGCCTGCTTCTCAGAGTGTCTCATTTGTTTCTCTAATTTTCCAGTGTGTCAAACAATATTTATCTGTGATGATACAAGAGGGTAATGTGTTGAGTATTACCTGTCCTGATGCCCAGTGTAAAAAGCAAGGCAAATTTGATGCCCCAGAGGTAAGTGAAGATTACTATTCACCTTCAGGGCTTTTAGTATTGCTTCTTTCCCCCAATTTATTACAGGTATGTCTTGACGAGGTGTGCACAACAGCTTATGTCTCTCTTATGCCATTATAAATCCTGACTTCCTAGAATCTGAGCTTTGTAATTTTTCAAAAGAATTATATTTGGTGATTGGTGGCCAAGAACAACATTGGTTCCAGTCTACCAATCATTTAATCACTGACCTGTGGAATTTCTGACAGTATGGTTAACCAATGATATGAAACAAATAATGCCAGAGACTTCATTCAAAGAGAATGACAACATTTTCTTTTGTCCTGCTTGTCATCTTTCAAGGACCGACATTGGGAAGAGGTATGAATCCACACACACACACACATGCACACGCGCACACACACACACACACACACACACACACACACACACACACACACACACACACACACACAGCTGCCCCTATCTGCTAAATTCCACTCTGAAAATATTAATCAAGCTCAGGTTATGGAAGAAGATACTTGCCCATGATGCCATGCTGTGGGATTGAACCTAGCGCTGTGTGGTTGTTTACAGATTTGTTAACCACACAGCCATGCCCACACCCTTGCCAAGTGTTACCCCTTCCTACCACATCTTCTTCCCACCTATGTGCACAGATATTAAGATTAACTTTGGAAGATGAAGCTGAACTTTGCAAACTTTATCTCAGCCGTTCCCAACCACCAAATTCGATCGAAATCTCTTGCTTGAGCCATTTTGTTGCCTTTGAACTCTTCCCTGCCATTCATCCACCTTGGCTTACTTCTATGCTAGATGTTGCCCAACCCACAGCTTTAACATTCACTAATCACCATCTTCTCCCTAGCCATCTTTCTCTCTTTCTTTCTCTCTTCCCATCTTCCTAACACTGTACAAAGCATTTGTAAAGTGAGATGCTGGATGTGGTGAGACAGGAGAATGGATGCAGAAGATATTCAGATGCTGGAGAGAAATGAAGATAAACACAATCTGATAGGTGCTTATTGTTAACCTGCATGAGAGAGAGAGAGAGGGGGGAGAGGGGGAGAGGTGGGGGGGGGGGGCTGTGTTGCTATTAAAAGCATCACCTGAAGTGTACAAAAGTGAATGTTTGTATTTGAATTTGACTTGTTACATGAATCAGCTGAATAATATCTGAAGATGTTGACTAGAAATAGCAGCCAAAGCTTCCTAAAATCTTGATCAGTTGTCTTTAAAAAAGAAGTGTTTGATTATAGGTTTGTCTGAGCCGGAGCAGGAGTGGAGGCTTACACAACACCACCCCCTCCTGTTGAAAATGGTAGCGCTTAGACTATGGAGTTCTTGGACCTATTTCGTCCATAGGAAGTTTTGCCATTTTCTCCACAAGGATCCTCTGTCTCGGCTGAGTTCACCTTGGGAATGACAGGTTTAGCATTGAATTGACCTATTTCAGAAGGCCAGCCTCCTCTGAATCTCTCCCAACATGATGTTGATGGTTGTTGTTCGTTTAGCAAACCTATAATCAGACATTCCAGCTATGACCATCCTGTTTTTTTTATTCAGACATTGTATTTTTAGATTACAGCATTCAAGGGTTCCATGACTTTTTTTTTTAAGCAGTAACATTTAATTCGAGGGGGGATGTGGTTGCTATTTCTAGCAAGTTGAGCGATAGCATATCGGCCCTCGATGTCTGTGGTTATGTAGGGAGGATGTTGGTGGTGGTGGTTGTGATGATGGTGATGATGTTGGTGGTTTTGGTGGTGTTGATGGTTGTGATGATGATGATGTTGGTGGTGGTGATAAATGTGATAATCTGTTGCTGCTGCCCTTGTTGCTGCTACTGCTGCCGCTGCTGCTGCTCTAACTTTGCTTGTCTCCTTCCAGATAGAACAACTTGTAAGTCGATCAACATTTGAAAGATATTCAAGACTACGCTTTCAGAAAGGTGAATAATTTAATATTGTAGTAATGGTGATGATGTTGTTGATGATGTAACAGCAGTGTTAGTAATGTGATGACGGTGTTGTTGTATTGTTGTCTATGCTGGAGAGTTGACAGGCAAAACTCCAGTGGGATTTGAATTTGGGATGTAAAATAATTGTAAGTAAATAACCAAAAGGTATTTACTCCAACACTCTACCATTAGCCATTAGGGGTATTCATTTCCTGCCAATTAATCTATGGGTAACTCTGGTACAAGCAGCGGAACACAACATTGACGCTATTTTGCAGACAAAAGAGTCCTCATGTTTGGCTTGTTATTATGGAAACAAGTATGAATGTGTCTCTGGCTTACAATTGGATAAAATTACCCCAAATTTGCAAACTTTAAACACTAATAACTCTTTATTTATTGATTTATTGCAAAAATGAATTTCAAAGCTGTGATTAGCATATAAAGCCATATCATTACACCAAATATGAAATCAATTTGATCAGGAATTGAGGAGATTGAAAATTAGCAGCCAAACTGAATCGATCCCTTTTCTTTCCCCATGAGGTAGAGATATTCTGAAAGTCTGCCAATCAGTCATTACGTCATCCATTTCACAAATGTGTGTGTGTGTGTGTGTGCATATTTCTTTTTAGCTGCTATTTCTAGTAGTTGGAGTGACCGTCTAGAGGCTTTCTGACTGATTTCTTATCGAAATGTTATTTGCAGAGGTAGATGTGGACCCCAACAGGATGTTCTGTCCCCAAGCTGGCTGTGAAACTGTCTGTTATGTGTTCTACCCGTCACCAGAAGACAAACTTAAACCTATCTCTGTTGAATGTCCACAGGTCAGTAGCTGCTCCTTGCTGCATTTCTTCTTTCTAATCCTTCTCTTCACCATGACCCCCTCCCAGTTCTATATGATTGCTTCTTTAAATTCTCTCTCCTTCTCTCTCTTTGTTCTTCAGTGTGGTTTTGAATTCTGTTCAGTCTGTAAAAACAAGTGGCATGCAATCCAAAGCTGTGATGAAGTGATGAGTAGAGGCAAAGCAGAAGATATTGGGTGAGTTCACACTTTCTTTTATTCTCTTTCTCTGCCTCTATTTCTTTTTACATTCACTCTTTTTTCTCTTTCTTTCATTCTCTTCTACCCCCCCTTTCTCTCTGTATTTTCTTTTCTTTCTCTTTTTCTTTCACTAAGTTATGGGGATGTAAACACACCAATAAGCAGTGGTGTGGGACAGGCACACACATATATATCACTTCATTTAGTTTCTGTCTACCAAATCCACTCACTTTGGTTGGCCCAAGGCTATAGTAGAAGGCACTTGCCCAAGGTGCCATGCAGTGGGACTGAACTCAGAACCATGTGCATATATATATATATATATATATATATATATATATATATATATATATATATATATATATATATATATATATATATATATATACATATATATATATATATATATATAAAACTGTTTATATTTCTTTGTATGTGTATAAACTTTTATGCATTTCTGATAATATTGTTGGTATATTTTTATTTTCTAATTTACATTTATTCACATTTATCTTTATACTATAAATGTTTGTTGTATCATGTATTTTAATGTTTTGATTGTTATGGTCCTTGTGGCCAATAATGCAATGGCATGTCATCCTGTGTAGCTCATGCATTGTCATCATGTCATTCTCTCCGCAGTATCCCATACAGCAATATAGAAGATGCACAAATCAAACGCTGTCCAGTGTGTCATGTTCCAATTGAGAGAAACGATGGCTGTGCCCAAATGATGTGCAAACGCTGCAAGCATGTCTTCTGCTGGTACTGTCTGGCATCATTGGATGTAAGTGGCTGTTATTTTTGTCTATTCTGTTTATTTTAGGTTTTGTTAACAATCATCTGGTATCCTTCCATTTTCAAAGTGGTTGGGGGGAATTTGGCTGTTATTTATAGCAAGTTGATTGACTGCATGTAGACTCCTTTGTTTACCATCTGGATATTGATTAAAGTTTCTCTTTGTCAACACAAACTCTTTCTCTCTCTCTCTCGATGAGGGACAGCCTCAGCCGAAGTATGCTGGTCAAAAATACCCAAAATGGATTATTATTATTATTATTCTATCTTGTTTGTTATACAAAGAGTTCTTAAAGTGAGAAAAAGAAGTGCCACAGCGTTTGGATACGATCCATCTGTTCTTTCTCATAAAATAATTTAATCCAGTTTGTGAATGTTTTTTTTTCTTTTTCTTTTTGATATTTCTCCATTTGCTGCCACAGACAATAATCAGACGGATTTCCACTGGATTCTCATTCATTCTTTACTAACACAGCTGCTGCTCCCCCCCCCCTCCCCCCTCCACTTATAGGCCTCTGCCTTCTCAGAACATTTGCACCCTCCTCCTCCTCCCCTCCTCCTCCTCCCCTCCTCCTCCAATGTCTCTCGTTCTCCATACTGACTCCCAACTTCTGTTCCCTAATTTGCAGGATGACTTCCTGTTACGTCATTATGATAAAGGTCCGTGTAAGAATAAACTTGGACATTCCAGGGCTTCAGTTATCTGGCATCGAACCCAGGTCAGTGTGCCTTTTTCCTTTATTATTTTTGTAAGGTTTGTTGATTAAATGCCATGTTTGCCATGACTGAGCAAAATTAAGATCAAAGACAATCCAACCTTGACCATGTCCTCTTTTCTCTTTCTGTCTCGTTTGCATATTGAACTCATTTGTTTTCGTATTTCATGTTGTTTACTGTTGGTGACGTCCTGTATCCATATCAGCATATATATATATATATATATATATATATATATATATATATATATATATACACACACACACACATATATATATTTGTTATTTATATTATTACTTTCTACAATATGTCTAGTTTTACATTGTTGTCTTAGGGTGTCCTTTTCTTTATTGAAGACAGGATGAGGAGAGTTTTGGTGCTATTTCTTCCAGCATGAGCAAGCATGTAGAGGCTCTCCTGTCAGCTGGCATCGGTTATTGCCCCCCCCCCCCCCCCCCCCCCATGTTTTGTCTTTTACTCAAGTGGAACAAACCCATGACTGAATTATTCAGTGGGTTTCGTCTGTTATTGAAGAGGCTGAGGAAGATTTAGTGATTGCTTGAGTGACCATATTTGGCCGTCATCATTGGAGCAATTCTGCATCAGCTTCACCATTGTTATTCCAGTTGTCATTTCTCTTACCATTATCTTCATTCCTGATGAGGTCTGAGGCCTTTTGACACGGCTGTTTTGCAGCTGATTCTTGAAGCCAAATTCCCCTCTTTGTGTTTGGCGAAAGAGAATCTGTTTGTCAATTATGATCACTTACATCAATTGTAACGTCTCTCCATCCCTCCCTCTCTATATTTCCTTAGGTTTGTGTCTGTTTATCTCCAGCACCGAAATGTGGTCACCAAAACAGGCTCAATGTCCTTCCTCTCAGCCAAACTGACCAAACAACTGCACCCATTTCTCCTGTTTTCATCTTTAATGATCTCTTTCTTTCATTGCTTTACTTTTTCTTTATTATTACTATTGTTCTCTAACAGCCTAAATGTTTATTCTCTTTCTTTTTCTCTCTCTTTCTTTTTAAAGGTTGTGGGTATTTTTGCTGGTTTCGGAGTCCTACTGCTTATAGCTTCACCATTCCTGCTGATGGCTGCTCCCTGTATTCTGTGCTGCAAATGTAAACTATGTAAATGCTGTGAAGATGAAGAAGGCGAGAGTTTGTCGTCATAGCACCACCACTGTTGTCTGATCTTATCATGTTGCCAGCAACTGGCTTCTCTCAACATTCCCTCCTCTCTTTCCACTTCTCTCTCTCTCTCTCTATCTCTCTCTCTCTCTCTCTCTCTCTCTATCAAACTATCTCTTTTTCTGGTCCAAGGCTGATCAGCAGAGACCTCTGGTCAATTTGGTCAATTCTGTGCTGAATAAATAAACGATTAAGACAACAGGACCTTAGTGTTCTATGTCAGACACCTCAGCCTTCATGTTCCTTCTCAATCATGCATCTGCACGCTTGGGTGCACGACCAAAGTTGAGCGAGCAGGGAGAACTCACCCATTTCACCTGGTTCAAACAAATTCTGTTTTGTTGATGTTTTTTGTTGTTTTTTTTTTAAACATTTTAAACAAAAGAATTATCATTATTATATATTTTTTTTTTGTACTTTTTTTAAAAACAAAAAACAAGATTTTTTCTGTTTTTTTAAACTCAATCCCTGAACCAGCCGCAATGGAAGAAATGACAGTTGTTGCATTTGGCAACAGCAGCAGCCCATCACCTCCACCCACCTGGATCCACTCGACCATTTTTTAAAGCTGACCAGTACGGCACAACATTAGATGCTCAGAAATCTGCAGTGGTGCTGCCGTAGCTTTTACTCATCACTTGTCATCATGCTGTCTTCTGTGTGCGTGTGTGGGGGTGTGTGAGTGATTTTATTAAATTGGACTCGTTTCTGATGAACTGGAGAGAGAATGGTTGTGGTTTCCAGCCAGCCATTCATGAGAAATTGACCAATGTCCATCCCAATTTAGTACCCCCCTCTCACCGCTGACCCCCCCTCCACTCAAACTCCACTGCCTCTTTACCTTTTCTTGTGTCTCCGAAAGACATCTGCATTCGCTAGCAAAATTGACCTGACCTTTAATCTCCTCTAATCCAGCCCCGACTTCCTTTTCCAAATCCAGACTCAGCTCAGCTTGATAAATCAATGTGGTGTCATTGAGGTGCAGATAGTGAGCACGCACCAACACCCGTCCACCAACCCGCAGCCACCCACATCCTTTCTTTCCGTTTCTACCCCAGAGAGAAGAGACTTGTTGTTCACATGTGTCGATGTGTGTGTGTGATTATACTTGAGTGTATGCATGTGTAATATATGTACATGTATATATATGTATGTATGTGTGTGGGAAAAGCACAGAGAAATGGTCAGTTTGCTGAAGGCCAATGTAAGATTCAAGAGAATTGAAGGGCAAATTTCAATATTTTGGTGGATGATGAAATGGGTTTGGTTAAAGAACTTATCAAAGATTTCTATCAATAATCGACGCTGTTGCCTTGTTTTGCTCCCTGCCAACTGGAGAGGAATTTGAAACCCTGTCCACCTTCTCCATTTCCAGACATTGGTGACACATCCCTCTTAGACCAGAATCTGAGTGTAAAAATGGAAAAGTTTGAAAGGATCAGGAGGGGGGGAATGCATTGTGGGACCAGGTTAATGACTTGTGTGTGTGTGTATATTTTGGGATATGTTTATCAATAGACATGTCCATAAAAAATGTTTTTCTTTCAATGAATGTGTGTGTGTGCATGTGTCTCCTGAATGCAGAATGGTTAAGAAGTTTGCATTGCAATCATGCAGTCTCTGGTTCGATCCCACTGCATGGACGTCATGAGCAAGTGTCTTTAATCACAGCCTTGGGTTGCCTCCAGTCTTGTGAGTGATAAAGGGTGGACAGAAAGTACGTAGAAGCTCATCAGATGGATTCTACGTGGAATTCACAAGTCCATCCTAGTCACACACCATCAACCGTCATGCTGATTCTCCAGGTATCTCTTAATTCAATAAATAAGCTGTTCCAGTTGCTTGAACAATTGTAATACCTGTCATTGAAGCTGATGGGAATCCAGTAACTACTCTATGTATGTATAAAGGGTGCGCTTTGTGTACAGGTATGTGTACATAGATGTTCATATGTACGTATATATCTTAACGTATGTGTATATATATATATAAATGTGTGTGCATGTATGGGTGGGTGTGTGTGTGTATATATCTATATGTATATATATGTATATATATATATATATATATATACATATATATATATATGTGTATAAAATGGCCTGGGATGTGTATGCATGTGTATATATAATTGTGTGTGTGTGGCTTACATATATAAAATGCATTGAAATATGTGTGTGTATATAAGTATATAGCTAATAAGCTGATGTATACTCTGCATGTCAATATTACAAAGGGGAGTGGATATGCATGTATGCACACACATACATATATATCTGTGTGTGTGTACACACAGATACACACATATATATATGTATGTGTGTGTATATATATATATATATATATATATATATATATATATATATGAATATCTATGCTCTTAGAGGAGTGAATTCAGTTGTATTTCCTATGAGGTGTTGTTAGGTGACGGGCTCTTTGTACCAAATATTTTAATTACCTGTTCCTCTATGTTCCTTTTTCTCCAGGTGCTTCGTCAAAGTTGCTTTGATACTATTAGAATTATACTTCTTTTTACCTGTCTAACATTGATTAAATACGTTATTCATCAAGCTAAGCCCTAGGAAACAGTAGAATTACTTGTCCCTTTTGTTTCTTCTTCTGCTACTAATTTCTGACCTTATCCTGAAGTTGGCAATCTTTATTATCATTGTTATTGATTTTTAGTGAGAACTAGGTGGGGGTGGGGGTGGGGGTAAGACAAGAAAGTTAATTGAATTGACTCCAGTGCATTACTGGTACGTATTTTATCTGCCACACCCACTGCTACCTAATGGATTAATGACCAAATTCCACCCTAACTGGATTTGACCTCTAAACAGAATCGGCTGCAGCTAAATACAGTCTGCTATATAATGTATATACACCCTATATGCTTGGTATATTGTGTGGATGTAGTATATCATCATCATCATTATTATGGTGGCAGGCTGACAGGGTTGTTAGCAGTCTGGGCTGAATGCTTAGCGTCACTTCATCCATTTTGATGTTTTGAGTTCAAATTCTGCTGCGGTTGACTTTACTTTTTATCCTCTTGGGGGTCATTCCAGTCGAGTGCTGGGGTCAGTGTATTCGACTTCATTCTCCCCTCAAAATTGCTGGCCTTGTGCCAAAAATTATATCCATGACGATGATGATGATGATGAAGAGTACCACATTACTATCCCCTACCTTTAGTGTCGTTAATATCTTGGATTCATAACTCTTCCTTCCATTACTTTCTTTACTGACACACCCTTGGGCAATAGTTACTCCCATAACACACACACATGCACACACACAGGGGCACACATGCAAACAAATGCAGACCTGTTACTACTCCAATGCCAGTTAGCCAACAGCCTCAGGAAATATCAATTCTGACAACACTCTCTCTCTCTGCCCTCCCAGAAAAAAATAGTAAAGTGTAAAAACCAAAATAAAAAAAAAAAATATAAGGAAAAACGTGTATAAAGAAAGATTTTGCCTCATGATGGGATAATAGCAAAGAAGAAAAGATAATACGTCTAGAAACATTTGAAATTAAATAACTAAAGATATATATATATATATATATATATATATATATATATATATATATACATACATACATACTTATATATATATATGTATGTCTGTGTGTGTATATCATATATATATATGTATATACAATATGTATATATATGTATACAATATATATATATCCTATATACACACATTTAACTGAATAAATGTTGCTTTTATTTATTTTTTTACACATTATTTTATTTTATTTTAATCTTTTATTATTCATTTCTGTATATATTTTCAATGAAAACCAAAAAAGGAAAAACAAAACAAAAGGAAAACATGAAAGCCCTCTCCCCCCTCCTCCCTTATTTTAGACACAAATTGAAATTAAAATTTTTGTTAATTTTTTTAAACTGTTCATGTCTTTTATATTTATTGGTTTTTAAATAAAATTCTGAAAGCCTACTCACATTCTAAGCCCCTACCTCTCTCCCCTATCACTCTCTCTCTCTTTCTTTTACTCTTTCACCCTCTTGCTCTCTCTCTCTCTCCTTTCAGCTTCCTCTTTCTCTCTTTCTCTCTCTCTCTCTCACTCTTTCAGCTTCTCCCTCCTCTTATATCTCTTCTTCTTCTTCTTCTTCTTCTTCTTCTTCTTCTTCTTCTTCTTCTTCTTCCCTCCACCTTTCCATCGATTTTCTGTATATTTTAAATGCAAGTTCCAGTTTTTATTTTTTTACAGTTGTTATTTTAAGACATATAAAGTTATTTTGCTGATAAACCTTGCATTTCATGTTCGGAGTTGGGGTTTTTATTATTAAATTACAAATTGTCTGTATGTAAATTCATCTGCATCTTCCATTTGAGAAAATAAACTGAAATAATATTGAAGAAAATTCAAAAGAAATAATGGTTTTTAAATTTTTTAATGACTTTTTTTTTTTTAAATCAAAAAAATTGCAAACATAATTTGAGGTTCAATTCCGGTGCCAGTAGCTAGGGCAAGTGCTGTGGCTCTGGGCCAAACAATTTCTTGTGAATGAATTCGGTTGTATCGTGTGTGTGTGTTTGTCTCCCATCACTGCTTGACAACCAGTGTTGGTTTGTTTATGTCTGTAACTTAGCAGTTTGACAAAAGGCACTGATAAAATAAGTCTTACACTTAAAAGAAGTAAGTACTGGGGTCTATTTGATTAAATTCTTCAAGTACTCCAGTTTGGCCACGATATTGTTTATTTGAAAATTAATCACCTCTTCATTGTCAGGTCTTTTTGGTTCCTTGCTTCCGTCTACATTTCATTTGCTTTCATCTCAGATCATCACCAGCTGCCTTACTCTTATCTCTTCTGAAACACTACCAGGCTGTCTGTTTTCATTTAAGCATCTTCATTTCTAAACAAACTCTCCTAATGTCCTTGTCCACTTGGCCAATCTCTCCCTGTCCACTTGGCCAATCTCTCCCTGTCCACTTGGCCAATCTCTCCCTGTCCACTTGGCTAATCTCTCCCTGTTCACTTGGCCAATCTCTCCCTGTCCACTTGGCCAATCTGTCCCTGTCCACTTGGCCAATCTCTCCCTGTCCACTTGGCCAATCTGTCCTTGTCCACTTGGCCAATCTCTCCCTGTCCACTTGGCCAATCTGTCCTTGTCCACTTGGCCAATCTTTCTCAAACATCTGGCTACTTTGAAGGTTGAAAAGCTGGCAGACAACTTGTCACGTTTAATTAAATATAGATAGGTTTAAACTTTATTTAAACTTGTCTAACAACCAGGCAGAAGAAAAAAAAAAAATAAAAAGAATTCTGTGGATGTAAACTCTATTTTGTCTTTTAACAAGAACTGGTTGGGTGACTGAAACTTATATATGATAGAGTTTCTATTTGACTGTTGGAGTCCTGCTATTTTAAGACAGTAACAAATAATAACCTTTTAGCTTAGAGACAAAGTTTGAATTGAAACTTTGTTCTATGATATTTATGAAGCATTGAGAAAGGCTGTGAGTGGATTGATTCCTTGGTGCATCAAACAAAATGCTTAGAGATAGGAACTGAATTCAGAATGAGAGAGAGCTGAAGCAAATACAGCATGGCTTTAACAATTCTGCTTGCTCATCACCTGGCCATTACTAATCCTTTCTGCTCTGAGCACAAAGCCTGGAAATCTTGTAGGGCAGAAAAGGGGTAAGCTGATTACAATCGATGTTGTGGGGCAGGAAATAGAGAATGAGACTTGAATATTTTGGTTTCAAATTTTAGCACAAGTCCTGGGAAGGGGTTTAGTCGATTAGATCACCCACCTCCATCAGTGCACAACCGGTACTTATTTTATTGACTCCAATAGGATGAAAGACAAAGTTGTCCTTGGCTGAATTTGAACTCTGAACGGAAAGACTGATAAAATACTGCTAAGCACTTTGCACAGCATGCTAACGGTTCTTCCATTCCCTGGCACTGCCACCTCTTTACTTTGATATATTAACAGAGGATAAACCACTTCCATTGCCATCTTACATTGCTCATTAGATTGCTAGAGAAGTTGACAGTCGGTGGCAAGATGTCATTTACAGACAAAGTTTTCCATACTTTGGCTCTATCTGGTCCTTCAATTTGCTAGAAACAGCAGCAGAGATCGCGGTCCGTTTTTCCACCCGGCGACGGAGCAGAGATCGCGGTCCGTTTTTCCGCCCGGCGACGGAGAAGAGATCGCGGTCCGTTTTTCCGCCCGGCGTCAGAGCAGAGATCGCGGTCTTTTTTTCCGCCCGGCGACGGAGCAGAGATCGCGGTCTTTTTTTCCGCCCGGCGACGGAGCAGAGATCGCGGTCTTTTTTTCCGCCCGGCGACGGAGCAGAGATCGCGGTCCGTTTTTCCGCCCGGCGACGGAGCAGAGATCGCGGTTTTTTTTTTCCGCCCGGCGACGGAGCAGAGATCGCGGTCTTTTTTTTCCGCCCGGCGACGGAGCAGAGATCGCGGTCCGTTTTTCCGCCCGGCGACGGAGAAGAGATCGCGGTCTTTTTTTTCCGCCCGGCGACGGAGCAGAGATCGCGGTCTTTTTTTTCCGCCCGGCGACGGAGCAGAGATCGCGGTCTTTTTTTTCCGCCCGGCGACGGAGCAGAGATCGCGGTCCGTTTTTCCGCCCGGCGACGGAGAAGAGATCGCGGTCCGTTTTTCTGCCCGGCGACGGAGCAGAGATCGCGGTCCGTTTTTCCGCCCGGCGACGGAGCAGAGATCGCGGTCCGTTTTTCCGCCAGGCGACGGAGCAGAGATCGTGGTCCGTTTTTTCCGCCCCGCGACGGAGCAGAGACCGCGGTCCGTTTTTCCGCCTGGCGACGGAAACCCACGAAGGTGGAAATAAAAGAAGACAAGTTGTTATCGGCTGGAACATCGTTCACCTGAGATCATGGACAGCTAAAGAAATGAACAACGAAGACAAGAATAAATAAATAAAAAAGAAAAAAAATCAGGAAAGAAGAAATATCAAAACATGAGACGTCGGTCATTATTTACATTTAATGTCTTGTTTCAATTCGTTTCTGTAAAGAGGAAAAAAAAAACAAATAGGAGCAACATAACCCCTCCCCCAATTCCGTGCAGAGGGGGGGGGGGAGTCGTATCTTATTGTTTGTATTTCTTTTTCCTTTTCTTTACTTGCATTTTGTTTCCATTTGTTGTTTTTGATGTTGTTGTGTTTCATGACACAATTAGACATATTCCATGACTTTTGACCCTTTCTGGGGGACATGGATGACGTACAGCGGTCACCTTCTTTTTACCGTTGGTCTCATCTGGTATTCGGTTGTGTCTGCCACATTTTGGAACTTAATTTGCTCCACTGTGATGGTAGCCCTTACTTTTCACTCCCGTTGATTGCCCTGTGGGGTTTCAGGTAAGAACCTAAACAAGGTGACCCGGGTTTGTTGGGGAGAATGACAAGGGAGAGCACTCTGACAGCACTAACTTTGTCTAGGTTTCCCCTTCCCTTTCTCTCATCTCTCCACTGTCCCCAATTTTTTTGAAGGGTTTTCTGGTTGTTTATCACTTTGTATGTTTTGGTGGTTTCTTTTTTGATTTTTTTTCTTCAATTGTTGTTGTTACTGTTTTGTGTCGGTAGATTCAGGAGGAGGTGTATGGTTGTGCGGTGGTGTGGATGGCGGTGGTAGTGGTGGTGATATGATGATAGTCGCGGCGGTGGTGGTAGTGATGGTGGTGGAGGGGGCAATGGTTGCAGCACATGCTGGACAAATAATAAATAGTCACCATATATATATATATATATATATATATATATATATATATATATATATCCAGATAAATGCTTGTAAATGGCTGTTTGCTACTAACAACTAACAGTTCCTTAGACTAGAAAATCTTGCAACTAATATACTTTGGGCTGCAATAAGACCCTTGTCCTTACCTCGATACTAAGTGGTCAATATTTGTTGTAAACTTAAGGAACAACCTTCTCTAAGTCATAGTTTTTCAAGTGTTTATTACCAGATCATGAAATAACGAACGCATTTCACAATAAATAAACCAAATGAAGTGGAGTTCTATTTATCCTCTTAACTGGAAGACTCTCGTTAATGATCCTCTCCTACGAAGTTGTCCTCAACCGACATTACAAGCATTATTTGAAAACAGTTTACAATTTCTAAAAGAGTTTAATATTCAAGATTATTTAATTATATTTCAACTATATTCAGTTTTACTTCATATAATTTTGGTCTTTCTAATAACAGAACTTCATATTTGAATAACATTTCACAGCCAGCTGCTTCATTAAAATAATATTATTTGCAACATCCAGAAAATCTGAAAATATTTTTGTTGTTGTTCTTCTTCTGCAGTGGTTAAAAAACCCCAATCCATTGCCCCCAAGTGGGAACATGTTGGAAAAAAGGGGACAGAAAGGCTTTTGCTGTTCCCACTTTGGCTGAACTCTTAGAATTAAATGCTTAATATTTTTTTATCCATCTTCTGTAATGTGACCCTAAAGGGTCATCAACATAGTCAACTCATATCATTAGCAATTCAATAATTAGCTTTCCTTAAAATAGAATTAATGAAACCTTAATCTTCTAAGACTAATCAATATATCCTGCCCTTGAGGAAAAAGGGGTTTTGTTCATAACCCTTTTCAGGACTTCCAAACTGTTTAATCTTCAGAGATTATCCTTTAAAATAATTTATCTCTATTTATGCCCTTATATAAATCTGTTGATCAGTAAAAGATATGAACAGAGATCAAAGATTAATAAACAACTGGTTGAAAATAGATCAGTACAGATTATCAGTATCTGAGATAATCCATAAACAATGGTTCAAGTGACTGATTATTCCATGCTATAAATCATTAGTCATGAATTAATCAATTACTGATAGGAATCAGTAAGCTCACAAAATGATATAGATATCCGAAACCAATAACTGATCAATCAAATTACTAAATTACATAACTAAGGGAACAATAATGGATCCCTTCATCAGCCATTTTGTGGGATGTGGAGTTCAGTGAGCTTAGCAGCATATTTTACACTTTTATATTCATATACCTCTCTCTCCTCGATCACACCATGTCAGAGGGTGTCAGAAGGAGCAGAGATAAGGAAATCCCTTTCTGCTCCCTGTGGCTGGTCCCACTTCTTCAGAATTACGAGTTCAATTTGTTCGATAATGTACAAGTTGTCTGATAATGTACATAATAGGATTTAGATTTTCGTAGATTGTCTCCCTTATCACAGATTGGGGTTCCAGTAGATTTATTTTAGGTTTTGTTACACACACATATGAGCATATATATATATATATATATATATATATATATATATATATATATATATATATATATATATAATGTGTGTGTGTGTGTGTGTGTGTGTGTGTGTTCTTTTTAGACTTAAACCAATTGAAATGTACAGAGGAAGGATAAAACTTCAGC